>NC_074683.1:43560936-43860936 GCF_029448725.1 Salvelinus fontinalis | reverse complement strand
CTTTATTCCCTTAATAATTCCACCTCCTGAGTCCAAGTGTTTGACACGAGAGGGGACCAGTAGCTTTATAATGAAACTTTATCAATGTAGATCAATATCAAACAATTTCATGAAAAACAATCTTTAAAGTTTATGAACAGAGAACATTAACTGGGATGACATTCCCTTTTATGGGAGACCAAAAAGAGCTAGCTGAAACCACACCTCAAATAAGCCACGCCTTTTACAGTATGTGTAAGTGATGTGCATGTTGTCAACAGAAGTCAGTGAAGGCATTTTATAGAAATCACACCTTCAAGTTGTTGTATATAGTTACTTAATTTTTACTGCAACTAGCAGAAATGTATTCTTGACAATCTCCAGTATGTCTACAGTCCTGGTGCACAGCAGGAACTTCAGGTAGCTAGCATCCAAGAGTTTGTGAGTTAAAATCCCAAGTGAGGTTGAGTCCGAAGTAATCCGCACACTGTCCATTAACACCTAAATGTATCTGTAAAAATACAATATCTAGTTGTAGATTTACCATATTTGCACTGAAACTAGACAAAAACCAAGGGACCATGACACAAAGCTCTACAAATGTCCTTGGGGACATCCCTAGAACAAACTGGGAATTAGACAAAACATGTAGTGGACCATGACTGTTAAAAGTGAATGAATGTCAATTGTGCCTTTCAAAGTAAAATGTTCTAAATTACATTTGACACCTTAGTTTTCACATTTGCAGTGTCATTGTATCACATGTTGAAATTTAGCGTCAGAATGTTGTCACATTTATTTCACTTGAGATTGTGTTTTCACATGTTGGCAGGTGTAGTTTGATGTTATAACATATTTAAATTGTGTCCCCATGTTTTCACATTAATTTCAGATGAGATCATGTTCTGACGTGCTCACATGTCATGTGTAGTTTGATGTTGTCACATGTTGCTTCACATGTTATCAAATTAAATCACATGAGATCAAATGTGTTCACGTGAAATTCATGCTTTTTTTTCATAAGGGTTCTCTGACACCTCGGGTCAACTTGTCTCCAGAGTGACAGGTCAACTTCTCGCTCTAGTGGTGTGTAGGGTTGGCTTCAGGGTGAAAAGTGCTGGTGAGAGGCTGGGAGGGAGTATAATACTGAAAACTGACACAGAGTAGTAACATGCTTCATTGCTGCGGAACACACTGGATGTCTCAGCTGCTGGGATTACGGCAGAGAAGAGGAGGTCAAAGAGAAGTGGTTCTTACTCTCTGCTATAGTGCAGCCTCTCCTGGGGATGTCACCTTCCCTGAGACAATGGGACCTGAAGTCAACTGTCACCTAGCTAGCTAGTAAATGTTAGTTGGTACCGTAGTGCCAGTCAGCCAGTGGCAGGTATCATATAACATCTAGGCAGGGTTGGAACAAGGCAAGCTACATAAACACAAGCATCCTCTTTCCTAAGCATAACAGACACTCCCAAGGTCCTAACATTGTGGAATGTGGTTTCTGTTACTCCTGTTGAAACTGACCCCGTCAATAACAAGGACTTTTCTTGGGATTGTTTTACTACCTGGCTGTCACATAGCCTACTGTATAAATGTTGAGTGACTAAAAGCAGGCTAGTCTGTTACGTACCATGGCCAAAGTGTAGTTACAGTACTATCTTTGTCCCAGCTACACTACTGTTACATGGCTTTCTCCTCTCCCCTCGTTCTTAAATTCCTACACAGAGCGTTGACCAGCACCGTAACCTAGTTCAATGTGCTGACTCAGGCCTGACAAATCTATACTGAACAAAAATATAAACGCAACATGCAACAATTTCATATGTTACAGTTCATATGAGGGAATCAGTCAATTGAAATAAATACATTAGGCCCTAATCTATGGATTTCTCATAACTGAGAATACAGATATGCATCTGTTGGTCACAGATACCTTAAAACAAATGGGCCTCACAATGGGCCTCAGGAACTAGTCACTGTATTTCTGTGCATTCAAATTGCAATTGTGTTTGTTGTCCATAGTTTATGCCTGCCCATACCATAGTCCCACCGCCACCATGTGATGGGGAACTCTGTTCACAACTTTGACATCAGCAAACCGCTCACCCACACGAGGCCATACACATGGTCTGCGGTTGTGAGGCCGGTTGGACGTACTGCCAAATTGTCTAAAACAACGTTGGAGGCAGCTTATGGTAGAGAAATGAACATTCAATTATCTGGCAACAGCTCTGGTGGACATTCCTGCGTCAGCATGCCAATTGTATGCTCCCTCAAAACTTGTGACAAAACAGGCCTTTTATTGTCCTCAGCACAAGGTGCACCTGTGTAATGATCATGCTCTTTAATCAGCTTATTGATATGCCACACCTTTCAGGTGGATTGATTATCTTGGCAAAGGAGGGATGCTTGCTAACAGGGATGTAAACAAATGTGTGCACAACATTTTATAGAAATACAGTTTTTGTGCATATGGAAAATTTCTGGGATCTTTTATTTCAGCTCATGAAACATGGGACCAACACTTTACATGTTGGGTTTATATTTTTGTTCAGTGTAGATAGTGTGTCTTAATTCACTTCATTTCATCAAGAGTTAAGATTCTAGGAACCTCTACCACCTGCAACCCTGCTGATGCTGTGTCTTTCTGTTGCCATGCCAACAGCATTGCTGTTGAGAGTGAGACACCATCTTGGAAATGCTACCTTCTCCCCATCGCATCAGTTGTTTCTGGCATGCCACCACCTCCTCATAATATCAACTTCCATTCAGGCACATTGTAAGATGATAGCTATGATTCATGATTGTGTTCCTCGTGTCAGCCATGTTCCATCAGGGTCCCTTAAAATTAAACGCACACACTCACGGATACACCCACGCACGCACAAGACATAAAAAAAAGAAAAGACACAGTTAACCGGCAGTGTCAAAGAGCTTCCCTGCAGGTATCATGCAACGAGCACCTAGTGAGAGAAAAGCACACTCCCTGAACTCCACAGGGTGTTAGGTCATAAATAAAGGTAAAATAAATAAAAATACACCAACAACAGCATCTACTGAGAACTGTTTAACTGCTGCATAAAAGGACAACGTGTGCTTCTATAACACATGTATTGCATACGAAATGGCAACCATGAATATGGGGATAAAAGCTGTAGCAGATTTTCCCAAGTTTATGTGGTTATTATTAATCATAATCTGCTACACTACAGGCTGCAGAAATAACTAAGGCCTAGTTTTTTCAAAGGCAAACAGCACCATCTTTGCTTTGGTAATTTACCAGCAGAATGGCAGCAGGATCCTGTTTGGTAGTTTGCAGCATCTGTACTTTCGGATGTGCGCAAGACGAAAAGGAGAGCTAGACGGCCAGCTACAATGAAACTTCCTCCGATTGCATCACGGAATGAAAAACGATCCCAGAATGCTTTGTGTTTAGCTCAGTTAGAAGGGGGGGGTAAAAAGGTATAAACTAAACACTAAGGGATAGACAAAGTGGATCTATCTTTATATAGTTCTCTGTTTCCACCTCCCTCTCTGACACACACACACACACACATTTTCTAGCGCTATCTGTCTGTGTCTGATGTTCCCTCTTGCACACATTCTATATTTCTCTCTTTCTCTTTTTCTCGCTCTTTCTCACCTAATGCTTCTGAGCTCGTACTTTCCTATATGAACAACACTCCCCATTCACTCAGGACACAAACACAAGAGCTCATACAAGCACATAGTCACATAAACATACACTGTAGGCACAGTTCTCAGTGCTGTTGCCTGTTTGCCTGTCAGTGATTTAGTAGATTGCTCCGGCCAGCCGGCCTTGCTAAGTGGCTTAGAGTAGTGTTAATGCTTTTTTAATCATAACTGAAATGTGGCATTACACAATGATTCACAGAGGCTGTGACCCTCAAAGCATATTAGTCCTTTATGCTGTGTTGGGAGAGTGGAAATGTGTTTTTGTGTGTGTGTGTGTGTGTGTGTGTGTGTATGAGAGTGTGTGTGTGTGAGAGAGAGAGGGTAACATTATCTCAAGTAGTGTGTGACCTCGCTTACGGTGGTGTGTGTTATAAGAGGAAATTATGAAAGCTACAGCCGGATTGACCTGATCTCAGCTGCAACGTGGGAATGAATACATTTCTGTGTTTTGAGTCACTTTAGCTTTTGAGTGCACTTCAAGTGTAAATAAAGTTTTAAAACTGTAATTATAGTAATTTCACCATCCTTCCTCCCTCTGTACCCCCTCTCCTCCCCGGTCATTGCTATGTCCTCTATTCCTTCATCTACCATCCCTCTCTCCCTCTCCTTACTCCCTCTATCTTCCCTCGCTCCTCCCACCATCTACCATCTCTTTTGGTCTCTCTCCTCCATCCCTCCAGGTGCCATCTGATGACTCAGTGGCTCTGCTAGCGGAGCCCCAGGTAGCCATGTTCTGTGGGAAGCTCAACATGCACGTCAACGTCCAGAGTGGCAAGTGGGAGCCGGACCCCTCCGGCACCAAGAGCTGCATCGGAACCAAGGAGGGCATCCTGCAGTACTGCCAGGAGGTTGGAGGAGAGGGAGGAAGGGAGGGAGGGAGGGAGGGAGGGAACGGTGGCAGAGAGAGGAAAGGGTGAGCGGTAGGAAAAAGAGAAATAAAGAAAGGTATAAGGAGAGTGGAAGATATAGGGGTGGAACCGGAATGAAATTAGGGCGAGAAAGATAAACAAGGCAGATCTGAGGTAAATGTCGTGAATATTACACCAATACAAAACAACTGTGTGAAGTCTTGGACACTCATTGAACCCTGCTCCTTCCCCAGGTGTACCCTGAGCTCCAGAGCACAAACGTGGTGGAGGCCAACCAGCCAGTCAGCATCCAGAACTGGTGCAAGAAGGGACGCAAGCAGTGTCGCAGTCACACACACATCGTGGTGCCCTACCGCTGCCTGGGTAAGCTGTGTATGTGTGTGTGCTTGAGTGTGTGTGAGAGACTCCGTAATCTGTGTATGTTTTGCAGTTGGGGAGTTTGTGAGTGATGCGCTGCTGGTTCCTGATAAGTGCAAGTTCCTGCACCAGGAGAGAATGGACATGTGTGAGAGCCATCTGCACTGGCACACCGTGGCTAAAGAGGTGAGGACACATGCTTTTCACTTCATTTTCACACCATTCTGTTGTGTTCAGGTATGTTCTTCCCCAGTCTCTCTTCCCCAGTTTCCCCTCTCTCGTATTCTCTCGCTATCTCTCTCGTATTCTCTCCTCTTCTATCTCTCTCCTATATCTATCTAGTATTATCTCCTCCTATCTCTCTCGTTCTCTATCTAGTTCTCTCTCTCAATTCAATTCAAAGAGCTTTGTTGGCATGGGAAACATGTTTACATTGCCAAAGCAAGTGAAATAGATAATAAACAAAAGTGGAATAAACAATCTAAAATGAACAGTAAACATTACACTCAAAAAAGTTCCAAAGGAATAGAGACATTTCAAATGTCATGTGGCTATATACAGTGTTGTAACGATGTGCAAATAGTTCAAGTACAAAGGGAAAATAAATCAACATAAATATGTGTTGTATTTACAATGGTGTTTGTTCTTCACTGGTTGCCTTTTTCTTGTGGCAACAAGTCTGTGTAATCTGGGGGAACTATGTCTCTAATAGGGTCATACATTTGGTAGGAGGTTAGGAAATGCAGCTCAGTTTCCACCTCATTTTGTGGGCAGTATGCACATAGGCAGATCTGGCTCTCAAGAAAAGACAGGCTATGGCAGCCTTTCTCAATGGCAAGGCTGTGCTCACTGGGTCTGTACATAGTTAACGCTTTCATTCATTTTGGGTCAGTCACAGTGGTCAGGTTTTCTGCCACTGTGTACCCTCTGTTAAGGGCCAAATACCATTCTAGTTTGCTCAGATGTTTTGTTAATTCTTTCCAATGTGTCAAGTAATTATCTTTTTGTTTTCTCATGATTTGGTTGGGTCTAATTGTGTTTCTTTCCTGGGGCTCTGTGGGGTCTGTTTGTGTTTTTTGACAGAGCCTCAGGACCAGCTTGCTTAGGGGACTCTTCTCCAGGTTCATCTCTCTATAGATGAAGGCTTTGTTGTGGAAGGTTTGGGAATCGCTTCCTTTTAGGTGGTTGTAGAATTTAACAGCTTTTTTTTCTGGATTTGGATAATTAGCGTGTATCAGCCTAATTCTGCTCTGCATGTATTATTTGGTCTTTTACATTGTACATGAGGATATTTTTGCAGAATTCTGAATGCAGAGTCTCAATTTGGTGTTTGTCCCATTTTTTTGTAAATTTCTGGTTAGTGAGTGGACCCCAGACCTCACAATCATAACCGATTAAAGTATTTTTTAGCTAGATCATAATTAGTATGTTGAATTTGATGTTCCTTTTGATGGCGTAGAAGGCCCCTCTTGCCTTCTCTCTCAGATTGTTCACAGCTTTGTGGAAGTTACCTGTAGCGTTGATGTTTAGGCCAAGGTATTTATAGTTGTTTGTGTGCTCTAGGGCAACAGTGTCTAGATGGAATTTGCATTTGTGGTCCTGGCAACTGGACTTTTGGAACACCATTATTTTTGTCTTACTGAGATTTACTGTCAAGGCCCAGGTCTGACAGAATCTGTGCAGAAGATGTAGGTGCTGCTGTAGGCCCTCCTTGGTTGGGGACAGAAGCACCAGATTATCAGCAAACAGTAGACATTTGACTTCAGATTCTAGTAGGGTGAGGCCGGGTGCTGCAGACTGTTCTAGTGCCCTTGCCAATTAGTTGATATATATGTTGAAGAGGGTGGGGCTTAAGCTGCATCCCTGTCTCACCCCACAGCCGTGTGGAAAGGAATGTGTGTTTGTTTTTGCTCATTTTAACCGCACACTTATTATTTGTGTACATGGATTTTATAACACCTTACCATCAATTTGTATAACAGACCCTCATGCCAAATACAGTCTCAAGCTTTTTTGAAATCAACAAAGCATGAGAAGACTGTTTGACTGTCAGTTAGAGTTTACAGGGTGAATATGTGATCGACCAGCACAAATCGGTCTTATGTAGTAGAGACTCAGAGCTACAAAATTGTATATCATACACTACAGTTGAGGAACAATACGAAAGTAATTTTGCTTTGAAAGTAGATCAAGTTGTAAACTCACTTTTGAGAAAATGGCCTTTGAATGTTTTGGTACTACTATTGGAGAGCCCTTCTTTGTCTACACCCATTCCGCATTGTTCACACCCTCTTAAGCTTTAGCCCCACCCATTTCTTTAAGGGTTGATCCGAGCGTTCTGTACTAACAGCAGGTAAGCACCCAGGCTAACTTGCTAACCACTTCCAGACATCTAAGTGAGCGATAACAGCTCACTGCACATTACTCGCCCTAGCAGAGCTGGTTCTGACCACAACAGCAGTCAAGCACCCAAGCTAACTGGCTAACATTGGCCAGCTTGCTAGCTACTTCCAGACACATAATGAGAGAACACACCACTCTGACCATTTTCTCACCCTAGTAGAGCTGGTTAGGCTGTTTTCATGTTGTCCAGAGCGTTGGTGACTGTAACTGTGCTGCTGGCAACAATTTAATTACGCTTTTTTGCCAACGTTTACTGACACTGGCCATATTCAATGGGTGTTCTGGCACTCTAAGATAAGTATTTTGTTAAAACAAAACAATGAATGTAAACAATGAACCATAATCCTAACTCATGACGTTACTACCCTGCATGAATCTGCAGGTAGCTAACCAATCAGGTTCAATGTTAGCTAGCCAACATTAGGCTATAATTAGTCAAGCAAATGTGTCTGAGATACGAAGAATAAGATCATACACATAACGTTAGCTAGTGGGCTAGCCAGCTAATGTTAGCTAGCAAACAGTACATTAACTTGTAATGAAACCACTTTCTATCAAAATTAGAAACATGTCATATCTGAAAATGTAGCTAGCTAGACTATCTTACCTGTATACATCATGGTTAGACACGTCTCCTGTCAGATGCCATGTTTGCCCTTAGTTTGAAGATGTAATCCAGAGACAGGTGTTTTCTCCATCTCCTTCACTATCATACTCTAATTCCACTGATTTCAAAACTCGGTCTTCCAGAAAGTGGAGAGCATACACATAACGTTAGCTAGCGAGCCAGCCAGCTAACGTTAGCTAGTTAACAGTATACTTTAACTTGATATTAAGTTATTATTTCTATCTCTATTATTTCTATCTCTACTTTGCACCTTCTTCCACTGCAAACCAACCATTCCAGTGTTTTTTTACTTGCTATATTGTATTTACTTCGCCACCATGGCCTTTTTTATATTTTTGTTTATTAATATATTTTATTTGCCTTCAACTCCCTTATCTCACCTCACTTGCTCACATTGTATATAGACTTATTTTTTACTGTATTATTGACTGTATGTTTGTTCTACTCCATGTGTAACTATGTGTTGTTGTATGTGTCGAACTGCTTTGCTTTATCTTGGCCAGGTCGCAATTGTAAATGAGAACGTGTTCTCAATTTGCCTACCTGGTTAAATAAAGGTGAAATAAATAAATAAATAAAATGCAGTTTTACTACGCGATACATTTAAAAAATAAACTGAGTTAGACAGGATTACCTAGACATACTGACCAGCTCAAATAGACAGAAGTGTGCTATATGGCAGACCAATCCAAACTAATCTCTCGGCATGTCCAGCCCACTCATTATCTTAGCCAAGCATGGTTAGTGGGAAGGTTGCTGACTTTTTCTGTGGCTAAACCAACTAGGCTTTGAATTTAACAATTGTATTTGTATTTACAGATGGCTTACAATTTTGTTATTAAGGCACATGAAGTTCACATGATCGAGAAGGTATTTCTGCCAAAAAACACATTTTGATAAAAAAACAAAAGGCTCTGCTGTGAAGTAGTGACCTGTGACATGCACCTAGTTTCCTTAAACGGGTCACATGCGTGGTCTGTCGTATGGTAATTTAGTAAAAAGCCAATTTGACATTTGCTCAGTACATTGTTTTCACTGAGGAAATGTATGGGTCTGCTGTTAATGATAATGTGGAGGATTTTCCCAATGTTGCTGTTGACGAATATCCAACGGTAGTTATTGGGGTCAAATTTGTCTCTACTTTTGTGGATTGGGGTGATCAGTCTTTGGTTCCAAATATTGGGGAAGATGTCAATTGGAATTTGTGGTCTGTATAGTTTATCATTTCATTTAGGATACCATCAACACTACAGGCCTTTTTGGGTTGGAGTGTTTGAATGAACTACTGGACAAAATACAATGTAATTGGAGAATCCAGTGGGTTCTGGTAGTCTTTAATAGTTGATTTTTTTATTTGAATTTGATCATGTATGTTTTTGCTGTTTGTTATTTGTTATAGAGGCAACAAGATTGGAGAAGTGGTTTATCCGTCTCCGTTTTGGATAGGTTGTTCTTTGTTTAGTGTGTTCCATTTTTTCCAGAAGTGGTTAGATTCTATGGATTCTTCAATTACATTGAGCAGATTTCTGATGTGCTGTCTCCTTTTTCCGCAGTGTATTTCTATATTGTTTTAGTGATTCACCATAGTGAAGGCGTAGGCTCCGGTTTTCTGGGTCTCCATGTTTATGGTTGATAGGTTTCTAAATTTCTTTCTTAGGTTTTTGCATTCTTCAACAAACCATTTGTCATTATTGTTCATTTTCTTAGGTTGTCTGATTTACATGTTTTGATTTCATAGGAGAGCTGAGACATCAAATATACTGTTTAGGTTTTCTACTGCAGAGTTTACACCTTCACGTTTTTTCCAGAAAGTTGTCTAAAGGGGATTTAATTTGTTGTTGCCTAATAGTTTTTTGGTAGGTTTCTACACTACATTCCTTCCATCTATAGCATTTCTTAATATTATGCAGTTTCTTTGGCGTTGATGCCTCATGATTGAATATTGCTCTGTTCAAGTAGACTGTGATTTTGCTGTGATCTGGACTGACTGTGAATGCTCTGAGAGACTGTGTTGAGGTCAGTGATAAAGTAATCTACAGTAATACTGCCAAGGGATGACCTGTAGGTGTACCTACCGTAAGAGTCCCCTCAACCTACCATTGACTATGTACAGACCCAGTGTTCGACAGAGCAGCAGGAGTTGTGAACCTTTTTTGTTGTTTTTTGTCATAGTTGTGTCTAGGGGGGCATATTTGGGAGGGAATGCTGTTACCTCCAGGTAGGTGTCTGCTCCCCTGTGTCCTAAGAGTGTCAGGTTCTTGTCCTGTTCTGACATTTAGGTTGCCACAGACTAGTACATGTCCCTGGGCCTGGAAATGGTTGATCTCCCCCTCTAGGATGGAGAAGCTGTCATTGTTAAAGTATGGGGATTCTATTGGGAGGGGTATAGGTAGCACACGTGAGGAAATGTTTCTCTGTTGAGATCATTTCCTTATTAATTTCTAGCCAGATGTAAAATGTTCCCTTTTTGACTCATTTAATAGAGTGGGTTAGGTCTGCTCTATACCAAATTATCATATCCCCTGAGTCTCTTCCCTGATGGATTGGACTACCAGCTCTCTGTAACCTAGCGGGAAACCAGTGGGTCCGTCTCCTCAATACCATGTTTCTTGTAGGATGACAATGTCTGTATTTCCAGACATTGGCCAAAGTCAGATGACCTTAGACCTTGTATATTCCAGGTTGAGATAGTACAAGCTTTGTGTTCCATAGTGTCTAGTGTTTTCGTGTGATTTAGGCTCGGACCATTACAGTAGGTGTGAGCAGAGCATGTTGAGCATCTGATACATACCTCTTAGGTCGTAGGATGGCGCTTGGGCGGGTTATTAGTGGGGGTTGGGCCTGTTGCTCTGCTCACAGCCTGGGCAAATGTGCAGCTGTCATGTTGAGGTCCTTGCTGCAGGGTTGGGGTGGGGGGGCAGAAGGGGCATAAGAGTGATCTGGGGGGGCCTATATAGGGTGTGGATAGTGGTTGACTGGTTGGGATGGGGATGTGGTGCTGTGGTCTTGGTGTGGATCCTCTTGGTGCAGGTCCTCCGGGGGGTTCTCGCAGTTCTGGGAGGGTGTCTCACTGGTCTGGGCAGGGTGTCTGTTTCTCTGTTGCTCCTGTGCGAGGGGCTGGGGCTGCGGTTGAGGGTGATGTCCTTCAGGGTCCTGGCAAAGGTGGGGACTGCTGCCTTGTAGAGGTTGACCTGGTTGTAAATGCTGTTCAAGTCCAAGTCGGAGTGGTGGGCCAGGTAAACATTTGGTTTTGAGGCACAGTCCCGGCAGGGTGAAAACCAAGTTTTCGTGGTAGCAAGGTAGAGGTAACCACATGTGTGTTGTGGAAAGTGAAAGAGGCTTTTTCAATGCTGTGGCCACCCTTTCCTGCTGGGCTGTCAGGCATTTGTACCTGTGTGTATTATGATGTGGCTTTTCTGTGTCCTCAGTGGGTGTGGGGGTATTGTGAGGAGAGCTATCCTGTGGGTGAACGGGGCCTGCTGTTAAGGCTGTGATCAAGGTCTGAAGTGGGCTGTTCTGTTGGCTTCTCTAGGGGGGTGGCTAGCTCTCTCATGAGTGGTTCATTGTCGCACCTCAGCTTTCTCACCTCCTCCTGTAGTGCTGTTAGCTGGGCTGTGTGTTCCTCTCTCTCCTCCTCAAGTTCTCTCACCTCAGACCGGAGTGTAGCCAGCTCTCTCAGGCAGCCATCTCCACCTTCAGCTCTCTGGGTACTGTAGGGGGGTAGGTGTCGTGCTGGTCTGTTTTGTGTGTCTGTGCTGTCTGGAGTGTGGAGCTCTCTGAGCTCCACTATGTCTCTCTCCAGCTCATTGAATTTATCCTATCAATGATGGATGAGCAGTGCAGTTGTAGGACCTGGGTGTGTTCAGTGCAGGGGGGGCGACTATCCTCATCTGCAGGACAGTTTGAAGAGGTGTGATCAGACTCGCTTGGGGTGGATGAGTCATCACCAAGAGAAAGCTTCTCCTGCCGTGCTCTCGCTTTGATTCTGTGGAAGTCCTTTTGGAAATGTATGAAGTTGCCCTGCACCACCACCGTTCCATTCTTGTACAGGTTGACAGAAGGTCTCAGTCTCAGGGTCCTTGTTTTCCAGTATTCTGATTTTCCTCCCTCCACCAATACCCTCTCTCTTAAAAGAGGGATAGTGTGCTGTTATCACTGTGTGCCATGCCCAGGGATGGTCTGTGTTGAAGATTAGGTTGCTTACGTTTCCATTTTTGTAGCAGTCAGCAAAAAGTGTCTCTGGATTGTCCATGAGGAGCTTCTCTTTGTACTCTTTCCGTGCCTTCTCATTGAATATCTTTCTTTATCCTTGTATCCCTTTATCTCTCTATCTCTATCTCTCTCTATTATTTTCTCCTCCTCTCTGCTCTCTCCATCTATCTAGTATTCTCTCCTCCTCTCGCTCTCTCTCTCGTATTATTTACTCCTCTCAGCTCTCTATCTATCTAGTGTTCTCTCATCTATCTAGTGTTCTCTCTATCTATCTAGTGTTCTATCTATCTATCTATCTATCTATCTATCTATCTATCTATCTATCTATCTATCTAGTGTTCTATCTATCTATCTATCTAGTGTTCTCTCATCTATCTAGTGTTCTCTCATCTATCTAGTGTGCTCTCATCTATCTAGTGTGCTCTCTATCTATCTAGTGTTCTCTCATCTATCTAGTGTTCTCTCATCTATCTAGTGTTCTCTCATCTATCTAGTGTTCTCTCATCTATCTAGTGTTCTCTCTATCTATCTAGTGTTCTCTCATCTATCTAGTGTTCTCTCATCTATCTAGTGTGCTCTCATCTATCTAGTGTTCTCTCATCTATCTAGTGTTCTCTCATCTATCTAGTGTGCTCTCATCTATCTAGTGTTCTCTCATCTATCTAGTGTTCTCTCTATCTATCTAGTGTTCTCTTTCCTTTCTCTCTAATATTCTGGGAGAGTGTGTGCTGTGCTGTGGTCACTCAGCAATTTTTTGTCTCCATCCATCCATTCCTGCAAGCCTGAATCCTCTCATCCTATCCTCCCTCCTTCAATTATTTCACAGAATTTGAGTCAACCAGAGCTATAATTGTAAGAAGGTTATTTTTTGCCTCATATGATTGTTTTTTCCTGACCATGTGACCTGACCAGGAAACCGTCTAGAGATATGTAATTGCGTGTAAAGACCTGTGTAGATTCTTTCAAATTACTATTATTATCAGTCCTGTGGAGACCGCACCATGAATCTCCATGACTACGGCATGCTGTTGCCATGTGGCATCGACCTTTTCCGAGGGGTGGAGTTTGTGTGTTGCCCGGCAGACACGCATCGCGAGTCAGAGAGCGTCGAGCTGACTGAGTCTGACGTGTGGTGGGGCGGAGCCGAGACTGAATACACCGATAACGGGTATACACACATGCGTACATATGCACACACACACACACACACACACACACACACACACACACACACACACACACACACACACACACACACACACACACACACACACAAAGGCACAAGCACGGGTGCATACAGTCAAACACAAACACACAGACAATTAAGCACACATATATAATCTTAAATGCTTACTCAAGTTCATAAACCAGTGGATAAACACTTTTGACAGATAACCTTCACAACCAGACTACACACACTTACGAACACCCACCCTCCCTACAGCATGCTTCACCAGGCGGATCAGGGGGCTTCCACCACTGAGGATGATGAGGATACCTTCAATAGGGATGAGGACGGTGACGGTGATGAGGATGAAGATGATGTGACTGACAAACGGGACAGTGGTGAACGCACCTCCAACATCGCCATGACAACTACCACCACGACCACCACTGAGTCGGTTGAGGAAGTTGTCAGAGGTAAGAACACGCCATGGATGGAAAGAGAGAAATACTTGTTGGTTGGTTTGTGGAGATGGATAAGATGGAGTGTGTACGTTTGAACATGTTATGTGTAAACACACACCCAAGCAGTGTGTGTGTTTGCTCATACCACGTGTCGTGTGTTTAAGAGTGTGTGTGTGTCTCTCTGAGGTATGTAGGGCACGTGCTGAGTCGGCCCTCTGTGCCCCTTACCTTGGGCCTTGTCCACCCTGCTGTCTACCTTTCTGAGCCGGCTGTCTGTCTAACACCGTCTACCTGTCTTGTCTGATGTCTCTTATGACACTTGGAGCATAAGTAATTCAGTGGGGTTGGGTTAAATGCGGAAGACACATTTTGCTTGAATGCATTCAGTTGTTCAACTGACTAGGTATCCCTCTTCCCTTATGTACTACCAGCTCTGAAATGGGAAAATGTTTCTGTTCTAGATTAAGCAACACGTTGGTCAATGAAGGAAAATGGTCAATAAAAAAACACTGCATTTAGACCTTTTATTGGTCTTTAATTTTCCTGAGTCCAGGGTCTGAGTCCAGGGTCTGAGTCCAGGGTCTGAGTCCAGGGTCTGAGTCCAGGGTCTGAGTCCAGGGTCTGAGTCCAGGGTCTGAGTCCAGGGTCTGAGTCCAGGGTCTGAGTCCAGGGTCTGAGTCCAGGGTCTGAGTCCAGGGTCTGAGTCCAGGGTCTGAGTCCAGGGTCTGAGTCCAGGGTCTGAGTCCAGGGTCTGAGTCCAGGGTCTGAGTCCAGGGTCTGAGTCCAGGGTCTGAGTCCAGGGTCTGAGTCCAGGGTCTGAGTCCAGGGTCTGAGTCCAGGGTCTGAGTCCAGGGTCTGAGTCCAGGGTCTGAGTCCAGGGTCTGAGTCCAGGGTCTGAGTCCATCTCAGCTATTCAATACTGTGGGAAGTGCAGAGGGTTCCTATCAATATAGTCTGATCTAGTGGGTGTACAGACAGAGGCTAACCTTTCAATTAGGTCATTCTGGTTTAAAAAAAGAGATATAGAGACTTTAAGAAACACATGAGAAATGAGGAACTATCTAAACAGGAAAATAGCCATCACACTCCCTCCCTCACTTAACCTTTTACTGCTTTCGCAACAATTCTCTTACTCACTCCATCACTTACTAACCAGCTCAATAACACTGGAGCTTATGAGTCTCGTGTGTGTGTGCGACAATATTTATGTCTAGTGATTTATGCTGGTCTGACGTGTGTGTGTGTGTGTGTGTGTGTTAATGAGTTCATGTCCTAACTGGCTTAACCTAACAACAGCAGTCTCTCTTCATATGACTGTATCAGTGTGGGTCAGTGGGTTGAGTCTGTTTTCCTGTCCCTCTCTTTTCTGGTACTTTCCGCCCAGTTAAGCACAACATTCCTCAGCGGGAGAGGATGACTCAGCGCCTGCCCTGATTCACTTATCTTATCTCCAGTCTCCCACATCAAGGCAAACATATATATGACCTGTCACTCGCTGGCTGACAGACTTAGCTGCTGTAATCTATCTGTGCCACCAGACAGGACTCCAACGTCTTAGTACAGTTTTAGATTACAGTGGCAGATAATGCAGACTTGTGGGAGGAGGATATGTCACTGTTTAACAGTTAACTTCTCTCTCTGGACCCTTTTGTGGACATCCACTTTCCGCTCTACCGCTCCTCCCCTCTCCCCCAGTGCCCACCACGGCCCCTCACCCCCCTGACGCAGTGGACCATTACTTGGAATCTACCGGAGACGACAACGAACACGCCGACTTCCAGAAGGCCAAGGAGAGTCTGGAGGCCAAGCACCGCGAGAGGATGTCCCAGGTGTGTGTGTTTGAACTAGAGAGAGTCAGTCAGTCAGTTTTGTCACGTCACCACATTAACAGCGAGAATAGTTATATTCTGCCCATAACACAGCATATCAACACACACAGGGTGACGATAACTGACCTTGGGTTTGTGATGTGATGATGCAAAGGTTCCAAATGAACAATGTTACACATTCCCAGTTACCCCACTAAGTCATATTAGGGGCAAAAGCACTGGTGTACGTATGTGGGTATGTGAGAGAGAGAGAGAAGTATCCCTTCTCTGATGTGAACTGAAAGGTGTGTTTTCTGATGTCTCTCTCCAGGTGATGAGAGAGTGGGAGGCGGCAGAGAGACAGGCCAAGAGTCTCCCTCACGCTGACAAGAAGGCTGTCATTCAGGTACCTGGGCTGTGTGTGCTCGCGCAGTATATATAGTTTTTATTTACCCTTAATTATGACATGGAGTCATACTGAAACCAAGGTCTCTTTTACAGATGAGCCCTGTATACACATCAATACACATGCATGCCTATGTGTGTGTGTGTGTGTGTATACTCGTGTGTATTAATGTTTCTGTGTGCAGCACTTCCAGGAGAAGGTGGAGGCCCTGGAGCAGGAGGCAGCAGGAGAGAGACAGCAGCTGGTTGAGACCCACATGGCCCGGGTAGAGGCCCTGCTCAACAGCTGCCGTCGCATGGCCCTGGATAACTACCTTAGCGCCCTGCAGGCCAACCCACCCAGGGTATATACAGTATATACTGAACAAAAATATAAACTCAACATGTAAAGTGTTGGTTTCATGAGCTGAAATAAAATATCCCAGAAATGTTCCATACGAACAAAAATATTATTTCTCTCAAATTTTGTGCACAAATTTGTGTTTCATCCCTGTTAGTGATCATTTCTCCTTTGCCAAGATAATCCATCCACCTGACAGGTGTGGCATAGTAAGAAGCTGATTAAACAGCGTGATCATTACACAGGTGCACGCTGTGCTGGGGACAAAAAAATTACCTCTCAAAAATGTGCAGTTTTGTCACACAGCATAATGCCACAGATGTCTCAAGTTTTGAGGGAGCATGCAATTGGCATGCTGACTGCAGAAATGTCCAACAGAGCTGTTGCCAGAGAATTGAATGTTAATTTCTCTACCATAAGCCACCTCCAAGGTTGTTTTAGAGAATTTGGTAGTACATCCAACCGGCTTCACATCCGCAGACCACATATATGGCGTTGTGTGGGCGAGCTGTTTGCTGATGTCAAGTTGTGAATAGTGTCCCATGGGGTTATGGTATGGACAGGCATAACCTACAGACAATGAACACAATTGGATTTTATCAAGATGGTGTCAAGATCCATTGTCATGCCATCCGCCGCCATCATCTCATGTTTCAGCATCTGTACACAATTCCTGGAAGCTGAAAATGTCCCAGCACCTGTTGCTGACAGGTGTATAAAATCGAGCACACAACCATGCAATCTCTGTAGACAAACATTGGCAGTGGTCTGGCCCGTACTGAAGAGCTCAGTGCCTTTCAACGTGGCACCGTCATAGGATGCCACCTTTCCAACAAGTCAGTTCGTCAAATTTCTGCCCTGCTAGAGCTGCCCCAGTCAACTGTAAGTGCTGTTATTGTGAAGTGAAATGTCTAGGAGCAACAACGGCTCAGCCTAGAAGTGGTAGGTCACACAAGCTCACAGAACAGGACTGACGAGGGCTGAAGCGAGTAAAAGGGGTCTGTCCTCGGTTGCAACACTCATTACTGAGTTCAAAACTGCCTCTGGAAGCAATCTCAGCACAATAACTGTTTGTCTGGAGCTTCTGCTTCTGCCCATAAGAGTAGCCGCACACAAGCCTAAGATCACCATGCGCAATGCCAAGCGTCGACTAGTGTGGTGTAATGCCTGCTTCCATTGGACTCTGGAGCAGTGGAAACGCGTTCTCTGGAGTGATGAATCACGCTTCACCTTCTGGCAGTCTAACGGATGAATCTGGGTTTGGCGGATGCCAGGAGAATGTTACCTGACACAAAGCAGAGAACCAACTGTAAAGTTTGGTGGAGAAGGAATAATGGTCTGGGCCTGTTTTTCATGGTTCGGGCTAGGCCCCAAAGTTCAAGTGAAGGGTAATCTTAACTCTACAGAATTCAATGACATTCTAGACAATTCTATGCTTCCAAATTTGTGGCAACAGTTTGGGGAAGGCCCTTGGGGAAGGCCCTTGGGTCACCTCTTCACTGTTGACGTTGAGACTGGTGTTTTGCGGGTACTAGTTAATGAAGCTGCCACTTGAGAACTTGTGAGACGTCTGTTTCTCAAACTAGACACTCTAATGTACTTGTCCTCTTGCTCACTACTCTTTTTATTCTGGGTCGAGCTGTTCTGTGAAGGGAGTAGTACACAGCCTTGTACAAGATCTTCAGTTTCTTGGCAATTTCTCGCATGGAATAGCCTTAATTTCTCAGAACAAGAATAGACAGACAAGTTTCAGAAGAAAGTTCTTTGTTTCTGGCCATTTTGAGCTTGTAATCGAACAGACAAATGCTGATGCTCCAGATACTCAACTAGTCTAGAGAAGGCCAGTTTTATTGCTTCTTTAATCAGAACAACAATTTTCAGCTATGCTAAAATAATTGCAAAAGGCTTGTCTAATGATCAATTAGCCTTTTAAAATGATAAACTTTGATTAGCTAACAAAATATGCCATTGGAACACAGGAGTGATGGTTGCTGATAATGGGCCTCTGTACGCCTCTGTAGATATTCCACAAAAATTCAGCCGTTTCCAGCTACAATAGTCATTTACAACATTAACAATGTCTATACTGTATTTCTGATCAATTTGACGTTATTTTAATGGACAAAAATTGTGCTTTTCTTTCAAAAACAAGGACATTTCTAAGTGACCCTAAACTTTTGAACGGTAGTGTGTGTATAATATATATATATATATATAGATACTGTATATAGATATACATATTGTCTATATATATATATATCTATATCTATCCCTAACCATGTATAATGTACACAGATACTCACTCATTACATACTGTACATATTTTCTCACTGTGGATACCCACTGACCAGTCATTCTCACTATAATCAAACACATCCTCACTTGTACACACACGTTGTCCACATCAATACCTCTTATTTCTCTCTTTCTGTCTTCTGTCTTCCTTCCTTCTCTCACTTTCTCTCTTGCTCTCTCCGTCATTTCACTTTCTTCTCCTCCATCCCCTTCTCCCCACCCTCTCCCCCTTAGCCTCGTCAGGTGCTGGGCCTTTTGAAGAAGTATGTACGTGCAGAGCAGAAGGACAGACAACACACCCTGAAACACTACGAACACGTCCGCATGGTCGACCCCAAGAAGGCTGCTCAGATCCGACCCCAGGTACCCCCACTCCCCCCAACCACTATAATACACTACACTACCCATAAGCCCCTATGCTCACCCTTCAACCTACTATAATACACTACACTACATTCAGCCCATTCATTCACTCTGTGTCCCGTGTAACTCCTTTGACCTCAGCACTTCTGACTTCCAGGTGATGACCCACCTGCGTGTGATTGACGAGAGGATGAACCAATCCCTGGGGCTGCTCTTCAAAGTGCCCAGCATGGCCAACAAAATCCAAGACCAAGTTTGTGAGTGTCCGCCCTACTCCTACCCATATACTGCAGTTTCATGTTATTATTCAGTCCATACACAGTGTAATACTATTTTGTGTTGTTACAGAGATAATGTACCTACTATACCTTTTCCTTTCTGGCTTGTTCATTCTGTCTCCTTTTCCTTCTATTTTCCCCTTCTGTCTCTGTCTCTGTGTGTGTAGCGATCCTGATGCAGAGGGTTCAGTCAGAGTTGTCTCAGCAAGTCTCATCTCTGCAGAGTGATGAGAGGGTGAGTTTTACACACAGGCATGCACACTCTCATTCATAAAAATGTTACAATCTCTCCTATCTCACACACACCAGGGCTGGGACCAATTCAAATGGAAGGCAGTCAATTCAGGAAGTGATTTTAATAAAAAAAATCTAAAATATAACTGTTATTGAAGTTTACTTGACACACACACTGAAAGTCAGTCATGTGTATCCTGTGTTTGCAGACTGATGTCAGGGTGAGCTATGGGAACGATGCCCTGATGCCTGACCAGGCCTACAGCTCTGCCCCTCTGGACCCTGGCATGGGCCTGGACAGACTCGGCTTCATCCACCCAGAGAGTTTCAACCAACCCAACACCGACAACCATGGTAACACACTAACACATCACAACACACTAACACAACCAGCCTAACACACAGCCTAGAAAACCACGGAAATACACACACAGAACAGTTGTTTCGTGCATTATTTATTAAATTGGTCATGCTCTAAAGCTTTTTGTCAGTGAGTGTTTCCTCTGTTAAAACAGTTGAGCTTGTTGACGCTCGTCCAGTTCCAGATAGAGGTCTGCCCACTCGGCCTGGTAAGTGTGTGTGTGTTCCTATAGTATGTGTATGATTTGTGTTTATGCTGTATGGGTATGTTTGCGGTTTCGGTTGTGTTTGTCTCTTTGATTATGTGTGTATGTTTGTATGGTGTATGATGCTCTCTCTCTCTGTGTGTGTTGAGTCTCTGCTCTGAGGCCTGAGGAGTTCCCTGAGGTGCGGATGGAGAAAGGAGAGCGGCAAAGCGCCAGCTATGAAGTGCTTCATCAAAAATTGGTACGGAAACATTCAGTACCTATACACTGGTACATGTTCGTACATGTATACATCACAAACTGGCTCAGTAGTTCGCATGTTTATGATAGAAACGGGAACATTTCTATAATGGCTTATCTGTGCATTGGAGACTTGAAAACACAGTTCTCATCACAGTCTATACCTGCAGAAACACTCAACAAATACTCACCATATCCAGTTGACAGGTGTTGTGTTGATTATTACTAGGTATTCTTTGCTGAGGATGTTGGCTCCAACAAGGGTGCCATCATTGGGCTGATGGTGGGTGGGGTTGTCATAGCGACAGTCATCGTCATCACTCTGATCATGCTGAGGAAGAAGCAGTACACCTCCATCCATCACGGAGTCATCGAGGTAAGACAGAGTGTGTGTGTTTGCGTGCGTGTGTATTCTGTACCTGTGTGTTAACCTGGTGTGTGTGTTGCAGGTGGATGCTGCAGTGACCCCAGAGGAGCGACACCTGTCCAAGATGCAGCAGAACGGTTATGAGAACCCCACCTACAAGTTCTTCGAACAGATGCAGAACTAAGGAGCTACTCTTTGATCCCTCACTGACCCTGAACCCTCCTTAACCCCTCACACCTAGGCCCCGTTGCATATTGGTCCCTAAACCCTTCTCCTAGCTCCTACTCTTATTTTCAATGGATCTTAAAGGACTTGATAGGTGAAACCAGTATGACTGAAGCTCCACGTAAATCTATTGGGTTAGAAAGAGCCGTGGTCATATTACTTATAGCCACCCAGGGGTAGTGAAGGCCAAGGGGCTAGGAGCCAAAATGGAACCAAGCCACACACTCTCCATCCCTTCCTCGTAGAGTGCAGCACATCAACATCCATAGCTGCCATTAGTCAGACAAGGGTATCCTTCTTCACCTACACATTTTTAGCCAATCACAGATGAGATCCCGTAGCGTTTGTACAGAATAGAGAAACACATTGATTTATCTGTCCATGTATCTGTGGGTTGGTTGGCCCTCCCCCATAGTACAGCACTCACATCTCTAAGAGGGCTAAACAGAGGCCTCATATACACCTGTAATCTTCCTCGCTCTGAAGCACTCTCCTCTCCCCCTCCATCTCTCCAACGCATTCCTCTCCCACTGCTTCTCTCAGATGACGGCTGTGCTGTTTTTGGTGATGACATAACAGCTCTTAGTGCTAGCGAAGGGAGGATGGGCTCAGTCTACCCTGAGCTCCTCTCTGCAGGATTATATCACAAGAGTTTCAGGTTTGTTTTTCAGGTAAAACATATATACAAAAAATATATATATATGTCATCAGAAATATGTAAATGAATAAATAGCGAATGTTTTTATTTTGTGCAAAATGTATTGAAACAAGGCAGAAAAAAGCTCTAACTATATGTAGTGCATGGTGATATTGATGACGGATATACATAGAGAACCTGGCTCCTGTCGTGGGGACTGGGCCTCGTGCACTTAGCAGGATAGAACATTTTAGTGTCTTCTTTGATCTTGTGATATGAAGGGAAAAAAAGTATTTTGAATCTGTTTTTTGTTGTCACGGAGACATGCTTTAAATAGAATCTGTGTTCTCCTTTGTTTTCTCCCCCCCATGCCTCATTCGGTCTTAGCTGCATGGGCTGAATGCTCTATGTGTAATATAATATGAAGTGTAATAGTATCTGAAAGGAAGTTGAATGTGTTACTGTTTGCGTTCTATGCACTCATTTAGAGTCAGATTATTTACTGGTATTACTGCTCTGTTTATCGGCATTCCCTGTCTGTTAACTGATATTCCATGTCCATAGAATTGTGTTTCAGCTCCATTCCTCATTTTATTCCAGAAATCTCAGTATTTCACCCTATCTTTCCAATTCCTATATCATCTGTGAATATCTATGAATATAATTTATGGAAACAGAAATAATTAATATTTTTCTCAGGCTTTCACTCTTTTTCTATCTTTCTTTCCCTCTCTGTCCCATAGACCCCCCCCCCCAACAGACCTGCTCCCCATCCCTTCTCTATCACTCCCTCTCTCTGTCCCATAGACCCCCCCCCACATCCCTTCTCTCACTCCCTCTCTCTGTCTCATAGACCCCCCAACAGCCCTGCTCCCCATCCCCTCTCTCTGTCCCATAGACCCCCCAACAGCCCTGCTCCCCATCCCTTCACTATCACTCCCGCTCTCTGTCCCATAGACCCCCCAACAGCCCTGCTCTCCATCCCTTCACTATCACTCCCGCTCTCTGTCCCATAGACCCCCCAACAGCCCTGCTCTCCATCCCTTCACTATCACTCCCTCTCTCTTTGTGCTGTGTCGGCACTTTGGAGTTGGTGTGTAAGAGAGAATTAGATTAAGTTGATAGAGGGGGCGGGGATTGAGTGTGATAAAGTCACCTTTCCTATCATCACTCTTGCACACACACATTCCCTCCAGTGTTTGATACATGTACAGTGTACCTATGTGTTTCATGGTGGATATCCCACTTTTTGCTTGTCTGTCATCTCTCATTCTCAGACCTCCTGGTTTTAAAAGCAGAGGCTAAAGAAATACTGACCTCAGACCAGTTTATTGATGGTTTAATTGATCTCCGACCAATGCGTGCGAAGCTAAAAACAGGGACCTGGGCCCAGATTCACAAAACTCGTATTGTGCAAAAACTTCAGGAAAATAACCTCCTAAGTGCAATTCCTCAACAATCTTATTTTCTTACAAACATCTCATATTCTTGCCCTTTAAAAAACAAAGATGTCTAGCTAGCCATGGCAACCGTGTTAACATATTCCTTACTGAAAATACTGTTCTAAAACATGTTCTTGGATTTAAAATAATCACTACTGAAACTTTCAGATGAAGGTTGAGTGAATTAAATATGTTCAATTGCTTTCATGAGCTTTTTCTCTCACTGCCCTGAGTTTAAGACAAGGGTTTAGCTATATCTTGAAATTAACAACATTATTTTCAAGAATCTAATTTAAAAATTCTCAATGCAAAACATAAGAAATAGTGCAATTTCCCCCCACAATAACCTTTGAGGAATAGCAACTTAATTTTCTTCTTAAATCTATAGTTAAGAATACATTTAAGGTTTTGTGAATATGGGCCCTGATATGAAGGGCACAACGTCAATGTTTAGATCGGATGTCATTGTCTGTTAAGTAGTGTTTGTTACATTTCTATCTGCAACATTCAGAATGTTTCACCTCACTGAACACACCCCAGATCTGGGATCAGTATTTAGAGGCAGTAGTAGAGACCAGTAGTAGAGACCCTCCCAAAATTAAGTCAAACTACAGCCTCCAATAGACATGAATGTGACATTCATATTGTGAAATTATTCCACAGATCTACACACACACAAACTGAATCAGGTAATTGTGTTGTCAAGGATACTCATGCTATCTTTCATTTGTTAATTCTGACTTTCGTTGTACCTTTACAAAGCTTTCTACACACACCCCATCAATAAAAAAAATGTAATGTACATACAGATCTCTGTTCATGACAGAGCTTGACTCCTGTGTGAATGACAAGTGTTTTATATAGGAGGAACAATAAAACATTTGAACACGTTATCATGGCGCAAAAGAGTGTGTTTGTGCATACACATTACATTGGAGCAATGTTACACTGAGTCCTTAGGAAAAAACTTGAAACTTTATTCCCCCTGGAGGACAGAAAATGTCCAGCTCATCAGGGAAAAAGACACTCAAAATAAAATAGAAAACAGATCATTTATAAATGGAAAATATGAAAATACACTGTCCTTGTGGCTATCAAAAACATGGAGAACCGGTATATACAATGGAAACGATACCAAGCTACAAGATAAAGGAAGAAAAAAAATATGCAAAGCTCATATTTCAAACACAGACACTTCTTCACTCAAACGCTCATGCGCACACACACACACACACACTGAGGCACACTAACGCTCATGCACACACACAATATCCATAGACACTCCCGCCCTGGTTAAAATAAAATAAGAAAACAACCTCCCCATCCTGCCTCAGCCCCATCTCCAATCAAACCCTAAGGAGTAGGATGAAGTTGCCCATAGACACTGTTTTAAGGTCAGTTTATCATTTCCACCTTCTAATGGTTAAGCTTAGGGCTGGTCATAGTAGTCTGATCCTAGATCTGTGCCTATGGGCAACTTCTACCCTTATCAAAGAGCCCCAGGCTCCTCCCCCTCAGCTGTCCTGTGCGGAGGCGTACACAGTGGTGATGGGCTGGCCAATTCCATGCAACTGAATGCGGGCCAGCTTCTTCTGCTCACACTCAGTCACCAGGTTGTTGAGCTCAGCAGCACTGTAGCCAATCAGAGTCCTCAGGTCACACACAAACTTGTAGACAAAACGCTTGCCCTGCACCTTGCTGATCATGTCCCCGTCATAGTAATACCTGAGAAAATAATCAGATGAAGTATCCTTTTACACTCATACCTGTATAGGGGTTGAAAATGGCAGATTTGTGCACCTAAATTGGAATGCAGTGGCTGTACACTAACATGCTATAAAATGGCCAGAGCCCAGGCTCTCCGTTTCACAGCGCTGTATGGCTTTTGACTGACAGCTGTTCTGAACTTGAGCACTGCACGCGACAAGAAGTTGCCCACATCCCTCCCGCTAATTGGGCAACTTTTGCAAATGTTTTGTTATTGGAGTGAGAAATGCTGTGAAGAAGACTCAATGTATTTTGAAAGATGAGATGTTGATTATAATAAATACCGCTGTGATGCCATAGAAGCAATCCAAACCATCCAAATGTACACTACACATTTCCATATCATAATTCAAAAGGCACTTGCACACCTGAGCTATGTTTTTTGCAGGTGCATGGTAACAGTTGAATAAGATGAGGAAAAAAGAAGAAACCTGCACACTGCTCTTGATAGTATCACTGATCTTTAATAAGCTTACGTATCGGCCTCACAGCCTTCGTCAGAGCTTAGGAGTTTTTTTTATTTATTAGCACACTTATGTAGACATAGCTCCACCCACATCCGTTCCATGCATCGAATGGGGTTGAGTCGAGGGAAAATACGTGTTACAAAATATAACAATGTGCATTTCAGAAATATTCTAATAAAGTGTTTACATAAAACATGTTTGTAAAACCACGTGGTCCTCATTGTGGTTTTACAGACGTGTTTATGTAAACACTATTCGAATATTTATGAAATGCACATTGTTATATTTGGTGGATGGAGCAGATGTGGGTTGAGCCATGTCTACATAAGGGTGCTAATTCTTATTTTTTCTTCTCACATCTCCATAAAACACTCATGTCATTTACAGTGTCAACGTTTATGACCACTATATTCAAGGTACAAGATGACATGGCGTCATAACCTGGGTTGTTCTGAACAGAATATATCAGTCTATTTTTAAGATAATTTGTTGTGGAACACACACCTGAATCTTTCTATGCGTACCAAAACATCTCTGAATTGCCTTGTGAAAGCCTAACACTAAGACTGGATTTTATAACTTAGCTAGTCATGTTGGCAAAAGAACAAGCTTTCAAATGATGGCCTCCTGACCCAGATTGCGATTTCAATGGGCCGTTTTTGGATTGTGTAAACAGTAATTGTGTGATGGGGATACAGGGTTGTGTTCCAAACAAAACAACTACAAGTGTGCTTGCTCTAGTTCCTCAACGGCACAGCTAGGAGAGCTCAAAAAAAGCATATTATAGTTCAATACATTTTTTCATAAAAGTGCATTGAAATTACTTAGGAATTGTGCACTTTGGAGAAGTGTGTGGCCACTTAGACACCGGTTAGTTCTCTCAAACCTTTGTAATTTGTTTTCTTCTTATGTTGCACCTTCCACACATTTTACAGGAATATCCTAATCATGTGACTGAATGTATTCACAGTATGTTCATATTTAGCTATCAACAAATGCGGTGAAAAGTACAGTAAATGTAAAATGGCCAAAAAGTTTACAGTGTAATGTTTGAATTCAGTCTTGTGTCAGGTTAACTGTTGTTTACGCACATTTGGTCTAATCATTTTCCCATAACCTCCAAACTGTTCCCTTTCAATTGCTACCATGCTTATGCATATGAATTTTATATTTCTTCTGTAAGAAACCTTTCAATTTAGCCCTATCATAGGCCAAAGGGCTCAAATGAAACAAGACAAGAGAGTTCAAGATATAAGATAAGAAATTGAATTTATGCAACGGAAATTTAAGAACGGGAAATGGGAAGAAAACAGGCCGATTGACATACCTGAGTGCTCGGCTGAGTTTCTCGTAGTTCATGGTCGGCTTGTTCTTGCGGTGGCCCCATTTCTGGGCCACCAGTTCAGGCTGGTTGAGTTTGAACTCCCCCTCCTCTCCCACCCAGGATATACAGTCTCTAGCATCCTTATCAGTCAACAGCTCCAACAGGAACTGCCACAGCTGGATCTGACCATTGTTACCTGCAAGGACAGGTGACAGGACGTTTGTATGTGTGTGTGTGTGTGTGTGTACATCCACATCAGATTTGAGCACATACACCATTAAGGCACTCAGAAAAAACATCAATACTTATGCTCTTCAGGTGCACGCACACATGTATGCGTACCTGTGCGGTTGCCAGGTGAGCTGCGTTCCTCTCCTCCGGAGATGCGGGGTGTTTTGGGGCCGCGGCTCTGCTTCAGCACCTTGATGGTGGTGTGCGAGGTCGGCACAGCGGCCGGGATGATCTGGACCTCTGGTGGCGGAGACAGAAGGTTCAAACACTCAAAAACATACATGATTAAGTTAGACACTGATCTATGGTAAGTTTGGTGTTCCTAATTAAAAGCGCACACCCAGAGAAAATGATTTAATGTAGTGGTGCTGACTAACGGGGAATAAACTGTAAACTATTTAAAAAAAACACCAATGTTTCGTAATATATTACCTCCCGGTAATTGATTGGGTAAAAACAACAACTCACACAGAGGAAAGATAGTGTGGTAGGTGCATTCAGGGTGACAGTGAGTCAGAGAGGGAGGAAATAAACGTACGTTGGTCAATGGTGACTGTGGCCTCCTGGCCAGACTGGTCCTGACTGGCCAACACATCTGTAAAGAACAGGGACAGATACAGTATGAGCTAAAACCAACTTCAATTAACATGCTTGCCCAGGCTCTCAATCCCCTTGTCCTAGCCTCTATCCCTTCAGAATTTTCAGATCTGAACACACTGGGAACAAACTGGTTGAATCAATGTTTCCACATCATTTCAATGAAATCAACATGGAATAGACTCCCTGTAGCCGATGTGAGTAAAACCAGACGGATTAACAATACGAACTCTCAAGAGCATGCTCTGACCAGTTGGCTAGTGTCTTACCTGACATTTTCAACCTCTCCCTTACCCAGTCTGTAATACCTACACGTTTCAAGCAGACAACCATAGTCCTTGTGCCCCATAGCACTCTCAAAGCATTTCATGGTTACAGATGTAAGGCTGGTCGTGGCTCACATCAACACCATCATCCCGGACACCCTCGACCCACTCCAATTCGCATACCGCCCCGACAGATCCACAGATGGTGCAATCTCTATTGCAATCCACACTGCCCTTTCCCACCTGGACAAAAGGAACACCTATGTGAGAATGATGTGTCCTCCAAGCTCATCACTAAGCTACGGACTGAACACCTCCCTCTGCAACTGGATCCTGGACTTCCTGACAGGCCGCCCCCAGGTAGTGAGTGTAGGCAACAACACATCCGCCACGCTGACCCTCAATGCAGGGTCCCCTCAGCGGTGCGTGCTTAGTCCCTTCTTGTACTCCCTGATCACCCACGACTGCGTGGCCGCGCACAACTCCAACACAACCATTACGTTTACTGACGACACGATGGTGGTATGCCTGATCACCGACAACGATGAGACAGCCTATAGGGAGGTCAGAAACCTAGCATTGTGATGCGTGATCAAGACAAATTAGCTGATTGTGAACTACATGTAACAGAGGGCCAAGCACGCCCCCATTCACGTTGACGGGGCTGTAGTGGAGCGGTTGAGAGCTTCAAGTTCCTCTGTGTCAACATCACTAAGGCCCTATCATGATCCAAACACACCATAACAGTTGTGAAGAGGGCATGACAACGCATCTTCCCCTTCAGGAGGCTGAAAAGATTTCGCATGGGCCCTCAAATCATCAAAAAGTTATACAGCTTCCCCATCGAGAGCATCCTAACTGGCTGCATCCCTGCCTGGTATGGCAACTGCTTGGCATCTGACCAGAAGGTGCTACAGAGGGTAGTGTGTAGGGCCCAGTACATCACTGGGGCCGATCTCCCTGTCATCCAGGACCTCTATACCAGGCGGTTTCAGAGGAAGGCCCTAAAAAAATGGTCTAAGACTCCAGCCACCCAAGTCATAGACTGTTCTCTCTGCTACCGCACGGCAAGCGTTACCGGAGCGCCAAGTCTAGGACCCAAAGGCTCCTGACCAGCTTCCATCCCCAAGCAATATGACTGCTGAAAAGCTAATTAAATGGATACCCTGACTATTTGCATTGATACCCTTTTTTGGGGGGCACTGACTCTACACTTACAATCCAACACACACTACATATGCTCACACACAGGCACAGACACGCATATTGACACCACACACACATTTTCACACACACTGCTGTTCTGTTTATTATCTATCCTGATAGCCTAGTCACTTTTACCCCTACCTATATGTACCTCAATTACCTTGTATTCCTGCATTGACTCTGTACTGGTACTCCTTGTATATAGCCTCGTTATAGTTATTTTACTGTGTTACTATTTCCTTTTTGATTGTGCTATTTTTTTTTGTCATTTTTAACTCTGCATTGTTGGGAAAGGGCTCGTAAGTAAGCATTTCACAGTAAAGTCTACACCTGTTGTATTTCGTGCATGTGACGGCAGGTAGCCAAGTGGTTACAGCGTTGGGCCAGTAACCGAAAGGTTGCTAGATCGAATCCCCGAGCTGACAAGGTAAAAATCTGTTGTTCTGCCCCAGAACAAGGCAGTTTACCCACTGTTCCTAGGCCATCACTGTAAATAAGAATTTGTTATTAACTGACTTACCTAGTTAAATAAAAATTAATAAATGTGATGAATACAATTTTAAGTGATGTCTGTTCTCAGTGGGAAGGGACCAAGCATGTGTAAACAATATGGTTATTATGGCTCTACTTAGGCTAGCCCTTAACCCTAACACACTAACTCAGTGACGCAGACACTCACACTTGCGAAGCAGCTCCAGGTGGCTCCAGAGGATCTCTCCACTGGGGACCCTCTGCAGGAACTCGTCCTGGGTGAAGGTGCAGAGATCGCGACCCGGGATGTGAATCCCTCCCACCTCCATCTCGTCAATGCTGAACTCCTTCATCACCCACACTGCCCAGTGGATCACCTGGTCTGCCGTCCACTGTACTGGGTCTGAGAGGAGAGACACATTACAAGACTGTGACGATGTGGACTACAGCTTTTTTGTCTGTTAAAAATGTCAAGGCAACGGCAGCAAACTGGCCTCACTTTGTACAATAGTGTGTAACTGCCTGATTAATTATGTTTTTGTGTTTCAGAGTGTGCGTGTATCTGTGTTGTGTCTTATTCATGTGTATGTGTTTCAGTGTGTGTACTCATCACCGTAGGGTATCCCCAGGCGGACCTGCTCCTTGCGGTAGCCCTCCAGTGCGGCGGCCCAGCGGGTCACCTGCTCTGATGTGTCGTCTGACAGGGAGGAGCGCTCCACTGCGATCAGCTGGCCCTCCTCCTCCATCAAGGTGCCTTCTTCCCCTGCTGCATCTGGGTCGATCACCACCTCCACCGTCTCCACCGGCTTCACGATCTCCAGGATGTTCAGCTTTTCCTCGCCTGGATGAAAGGATGCGGGGGGTGAGTGGAGGTTAGAGTGTGATTCAATACTATCGACAGTCTAATTGTTATGGTGCAACATTTGTGTGCGTCTATAGTTTGGGTGCCTGGGTTTTGATAAAGTCTTAGTGCAGAGTCTTATGTGTGTACCTGGCTTGGTGATGATCTGTAGGCTGAGTTGCACTGTGCCATCGGTCTTCACTCCCTGATCAAAGAGGCTGTGGTCTGGATGTAGCTGGAAAGACAGAAAGAAAGTGGACAGGAGAGAGAGAAAAGGACAGATTAATAAGAGAGGAGGGAGCAAATGGGAGGGTCAGAAAGGGAGATCAAAATAAATTAGATAATGCTAAACACATTTCTCCATCAAATGATAAAACTCTAGAACACATGAGACTCTCCATTAGTATCAGGTCTGATCAGGTTGGACAGATATTTCAACCCCTTAAATACAGGCCTCTATCAGTACCTGGATGTCCTGTAGACAGATCTCATATCCGTCCAATGGCATCTGGATACGGGGCTCCAGGAGCTTCTTCAGGTTACCGATTGGCTCATTGATGTCGATGTCCTGTTGGATCAGATCGGCTGATGTGATGGTCTGCTCCTCAACCCTGAAAAACACAACACAACCACACAGACAAAAACACACAAATAGTAACGTTAAGTCATCAGTAGTAGGGAGGGAGCTGGGTTTGAATTGACGGGCTTATGGGTGCCTTTTCACATTGTAAATATATCACACACCCCTCCTCCAGACACTCCTGTTTCTCCTGTCCATCGATCTCGATCTCTATCATCTCCTCGGTCTCGCTTTTAGACATCGCTGTACACCAAGATTAAACCTATTCTGAGGAAAAGACAGTAAGTATCAATCAACATTTAGATTACAATAATTATTTTCAGATGTTATGTTAAAAACACATACAATGGCTTCACATCAGATATCATCAATTATAAACCAGGTCATTTGAGCCCTGGATGCTGATTGGTATATTTAAGCAATAAGGCCCTAGGGGAGGTGGTATATGGCCAGTATACCATATGGCCAATATACCACAGCTACGGGCTGTTCATGGTCACAACGCAACATGGAGTGCCTAGATACAGCCCTTAGCTGCGGTATTTTGGTCATATATCACAAACCGGGAGGTGCCTTATTGCTATTATGAAACATGTTACCAACGTAATTAGAAGAGTAAAAAAATAAAATGTTTGTCATACCCGTGGTATATTGTTTCATATACAATTAAAATAACATTGAGGAATAGCAACAAAATTGTCACTTTAGTCAAACATTTAGTGAATTACCTTGAATGCATTTCATGAAAAGTGGCATTTCATAAAAAAATAACATCTACAAGGTTCATGACCAGTGACTGGCAGTTCTGATGAATAGAGTTCATCGGTTTCTCATTGGGCGACAGAGAGTTGTGTGCGCTTAAGTACTAACTCCAGGGCGAGGCCTCTCCAACGCATAGGCCTTGCGGTGGGCCATTAGTTTATAAATCATGACATAAACTTGATACATTTAACGCCCTTGAAAGCAAACACTTCGTGTATATATATATATATATATCAGTACGAATGCACACTATACGCGTAGCATAGCTCTACAATGTTGTAGCAATACAAAGCTCACTAGCCAGCATATTTGTCAGCGATGTTACGTGGAGGGGTGAGGCAAGCGCCAAACCGGGGTTGGGTCTCGTGTGAAATACGCAATTGATACTGACTGTAAAAAAAGTATTCACTAAAATAACTGATTTAAATGTCGATGAAAATATACTATGAAACTTATAATCTGGAAAACTTTGAAACGGAAATGAGAGAAACGGAAACAAAACAGCAAAGGGGCAAATGCAAAGAAGCCGGAAATCCTGGCTAAGTTTACAGTGTTGTCTAGACTTCCGAGAGCGGTGAGGGGAAAATTCCGGAGTAATTTGCTCGATTATAAATTTATATTTAGCTAGCTATAACAATAAGAAAGCTTATTTATATTTGGCTAGCGGTATAACGTATCAACACGGCGAACAACTGGACCGCGCAAGCTGTCGTTGGCATTAGCTAGCACTATACCTAGCTAGCTAACGTTAATAGCAAACGTGTCGAAAGTTGGATTTGGGATTTGAGGTACATCGTAGGCAAGTCATTTTAGAAATATATTTTGTAGTTGTGAAGTCGTCTGAAAACTATTCATTTCAGTAGTATTTAGGATTTGATGTTATTGTTTTTAGTTAGGTTAATACATCCACCATGGCATGTGGCATAACGTTAGCGGATCAACAAGCTAACGTTAGTTAGTACCTAGCAAACATAGTTTGATACAAAAAGCGGGAAGACCGATGAGGCATAGTGAAAGGAGATACACTTCCTGTCATATGTTATGGATTTCATATCTAAATTAAAAATAGTTAATACTCATACCTCTTCAAATGTACACTCCACGATAGTGGACTTGCTATGAGTCGATGTAGGATAACAAGCTAGCTAGCCTTCACTCAAATCGAATTCATGCAAGTTTTTGGTCAACGAGGGGGCGGGGACAAGCTTGCCTTTTAGACAGACCAGCGTTTACTCTTGTAAGCAAATACATCATGATATGTGTGAATTTGGTTGTAATTAATTATGTGTATGTATGTGATGTTTGAAAGCAAGCATAATTATTGATTTTTAGCATTTAACCCACTTGGAACAACAGGCTGTTGTAAATAAGAACAGTCGCTGTATGCTTGCATTTATGTATTGAAATATACCAGCCATCCTTATTCCACAATGTCCCTCCCATAGATATCCTAGTAAATTCTAAATTTGAATATGTTATTAATAAAATCCCTAAACAAACATGTAAAGTGAATGAGTTCTTATTACAGAAGGATGTTATTCATTTCAAAGTATTATCTAGTATACACTTGCACTTGACCCCCCCCCTTTCTAGATCTGACTTTGCTGATACATGTAACTACTTTATTGAGGAAAAGTGTACTTACTATGCCTGTGATATGTTATCTTAAGATGAATGCACTAACTGTAAGTCGCTCTGAATAAGAGTGTCTGCTAAATGACTAAAATGTAATTATCTAAGTAGTATCCTTATGCTGCAGTGCCTGTTCACAATGAATACATATTGTATGTAATGTTGATATATCTAGTCACCAAGAATACTAATCTTGTACCAGTAAGTGACATCTGCATAATGCTCAGACACCTCAAACATGCCCACTCCAGAAATAACCCTACCAGTAGACATTTCCCAAGGGAAGAAATCATTTGATGGGGTGTACGGTAAGCAAGGAGTGGGTGGTAGGCAATAGACTGATTTCAGACTGGGCAACACAGACTGGGCAACACATAGCCATGATCAAATCAAATTGTATTTGTCACGTGCTGAATACAACAGGTAGACCTTACAGTGAAATGCAACAGGTAGACCTTACAGTGAAATGCTTACTTATAAGCCCAACTTCTTAAGGATCCGCCCCCTTTTTTTCCTTCAATTTTTGCCTAAATTGACTCAAATCTAACTGCCTGTAGCTCAGGCCCTGAAGCAAGGATTTGCATATTATTTATACCATTTGAAAGGAAAAACTCTTGGAAGTTTGTGGAAATGTGAAAGGAATGTAGGAGAATATAACAGAATAGATCTGGTAAAAGATAATTCAAAGAAAAAACGAACTGTTCTTTAGAATTTTTTTTTTACCATCATCTTTGAAATGCAAGAGAAAGGCCGTAATGTATTATTCCAGCCCAGTTGCAATTTAGATTTTGGCCACTAGATGGCAGCATTGTATGTGCAAAGTTTTAGACTGATCCAATGAACCATTGTATTTCTGTTAAAAATGTAGTATCAAAACTGCCCAAATGTGCCTAATTTGTTTATTAATAACTTTTCATGTTCAAAATTGTGCACTCCCCTTAAACAATAGCATGGTATTCTTTCACTAAATAGCTACTGTAAATTGGACAGTGCAGTAAGATTAACAATAATTTAAGCTTTCTGCCAATATCAGATATGTCTATTAGAGGTCGACCGATTAATCGGAATGGCCGATTAATTAGGGCCGATTTCAAGTTTTCATAACAATCGGAAATCTGTATTTTTGGACACCGATTTGTCCGATATTTAACTAGGCAAGTCAGTTAAGAACACATTCTTATTTTCAATGACGGCCTAGGAACGGTAGGTTAACTGCCTTGTTCAGGGGCAGAATGACAGATTTTTACCTTGTCAGCTCGGGGATTCAATCTTGCAACCTTACAGTTAACTAGTCCAACGCTCTAACTACCTGATTACATTGCACTCTACGAGGAGACTGCCTGTTACGCGAATGCAGTAAGAAGCCAAGGTAAGTTGCTAGCTAGCATTAAACTTATCTTATAAAAAACAATCAATCAATCATAATCACTAGTTAACTACACATGGTATATATACACTTTCGACACTGTCAATCACCATATTCTTATCGGCAGACTCAGTTGCCTTGGTTTTTCTGATGACTGCCTTGCCTGGTTCACCAACTACTTTGCAGACAGAGTTCAGTGTGTCAAATCGGAGGGCATGTTGTCTGGTCCTCTGGCAGTCTCTGTGGGGGTACCACAGGGTTCAATTCTCTGGCCGACTCTTTTCTCTGTTTATATCAATGATGTTGCTCTTGCTGCGGGCGATTCCCTGATCCAGCTCTACGCAGACGACACCATCCTGTATACTTCGGGCCCTTCCTTGGACACTGTGCTATCTAACCTCCAAACAAGCTTCAATGCCATACAACACTCCTTCCGTGGCCTCCAACTGCTCTTAAACGTTAGTAAAAACCAAATGCATGCTTTTCAACCGTTCGCTGCCTGCACACGCCCTCCCGACTAGCATAACCACCCTGGATGTTTCCGACCTAGAATATGTGGACATCTATAAATACCTAGGTGTCTGGCTAGACTGTAAACTCTCCTTCCAGACTCATATTAAACATCTCCAATCCAAAATCAAATCTAGAATCGGCTTTCTATTTCGCAACAAAGCCTCCTTCACTCACGCCGCCACACTTACCCTAGTAAAACTGACTATCCTACCGATCCTCGACTTCGGCGATGTCATCTACAAAATAGCTTTCAATACTCTACTCAGCAAACTAGATGCAGTTTATCATAGTGCCATCCGTTTTGTTACTTAAACACCTTATACCACCCACCACTGCGACCTGTATGCTCTAGTCGGCTGGCCCTCGCTACATATTCGTTGCCAGACCCACTGGCTCAAGGTCATCTATAAGTCCATGCTAGGTAAAGCTCCGCCTTATCTCAGTTCACTGGTCATGATAACAACACCGACCCGTAGCACGCGCTCCAGCAGGTATATCTCACTGATCATCCCCAAAGCCAACACCTCATTTGGCCGCCTTTCCTTACAGTTCTCTGCTGCCAGTGACTGGAACGAATTACAAAAATCGCTGAAGTTGGAGACTTTTATTTCCCTCACCAACTTTAAACATCTGCTATCTGAGCAGCTAACCGATCGCTGCAGCTTTACATAGTCCATCTGTAAATAGCCCACCCAATTTACCTGCCTCATCCCCATACTGTTTTTATTTATTTACTTTTCTGCTCTTTTGCACACCAGTATCTCTACTTGCACATGATCATCTGATGTTTTATCACTCCAGTGTTAATCTGCTAAATTGTAATTATTCGGTCCTATGGCCTATTTATTGCCTACCTCCTTATGCCTTTTGCACACAATGTATATAGACCTATTGGCAGTCAGGCTACCTCTGGCGAGCACATGGAGGGCTGTGCGGCCCCACAAAGAAATGCCACCCCACACCATGACTGACCCATCGCCAAACCGGTCATGCTGGAGGATGTTGCAGGCAGCAGAACGTTCTCCACGGTGTCTCCAGACTCTGTCACGTCTGTCACATGTGCTCAGTGTGAACCTGCTTTCATCTGTGAAGAGCACAGGGCGCCAGTGGCGAATTTGCCAATCTTGGTGTTCTCTGGCAAATGCCAAACGTCCTGCACGGTGTTGGGCTGTAAGCACAACCCCCACCTGTGGACGTCGGGCCCTCATACCACCCTCATGGAGTCTGTTTCTGACCGTTTGAGCAGACACATGCACATTTGTGGCCTGCTGGAGGTCATTTTGCAGGGCGCTGGCAGTGCACCTCCTTGCACAAAGGCGGAGGTAGCGGTCCTGCTGCTGGGTTGTTGCCCTCCTACGGCCTCCTCCACGTCTCCTGATGTACTGGCCTGTCTCCTGGTAGCGCCTCCATGCTCTGGACACTACGCTGACAGACACAGCAAACCTTTTTGCCACAGCTCGCATTGATGTGCCATCCTGGATGAACTGCACTACCTGAGCCACTTGTGTGGGTTGTAGACTCCGTCTCATGCTACCACTAGAGTGAGAGCACCGCCAGCATTCAAAAGTGACCAAAACATCAGCCAGGAAGCATAGGAACTGAGAAGTGGTCTGTGATCACCACCTGCAGAATCACTCCTTTTTTGGGGGTGTCTTGCTAATTGCCTATAATTTCCACCTTTTGTCTATTCCATTTGCACAACAGCATGTGAAATTTATTGTCAATCAGTGTTACTTCCTAAGTGAACAGTTTGATTTCACAGAAGTGTGATTGACTTGGAGTTACAATGTGTTGTTTAAGTGTTCCCTTTATTTTTTTGAGCAGTGTATTTTTAAACCTGCATATTTAGTTAATATTGCCTGTTAACCTGGCTCGTTGCGACCTCTGTGAAGACTATTTCTTCCTAACAAAGACAGCCAACTTCGCCAAACGGCGGATGATTTAACAAAATCGCATTTGCGAAAAAAGCACATTCGTTGCACCAATGTACCTAACCATAAACATCAATGCCTTTCTTCAAATCAATATACAGAAGTATATATTTTTAAACCTGCATATTTTGCTAAAAGAAATCCAGGTTAGCAGGCAATATTAACCAGGTGAAATTGTGTTACTTTTCTTGCGTTCATTGCACGCAGAGTCAGGGTATATGCAACAGTTTGGGCCGCCTGATTTGCCAGAATTTTATGTAATTATGAAATAACATTAAAGGTTGTGCAATGTAACAGGAATATTTAGATTTATGGATGCCACCCGTTAGATAAAATGCGGAACAGTTCCGTATTTCACTGAAAGAATAAACGTCTTGTTTTCGAGATGATAGTTTCCAGATTCGACCATATTAATGACCTAAGGCTCGTATTTCTGTGTGTTATTATGTTATAACTAAGTCTATGATTTGATAGAGCAGTCTGACTGAGCGATGGTAGGCAGCAGCAGGCTCGTAAGCATTCATTCAAACAGCACTTTCGTGTGTTTTGCCAGCAGCTCGTCGCTGTGCTTCAAGCATTGAGCTGTTTATGACTTCAAGCCTATCAACTCCCGAGATTAGGCTGGTGTAACCAATGTGAAATGGCTAGCTAGTTAGCGGGGTGCGCGCTAATAGCGTTTCAAACGTCACTCGCTCTGAGACTTGGAGTGGTTGTTCCCCTTGCTCTGCAAGGGCCGCGGCTTTTGTGGAGCGATGGGTAACAATGCTTCGAGGGAGTCTGTTGTCGATGTGTTCCTAGTTCGAGCCCAGGTAGGGGCGAGGAGAGGGACGGAAGCTATACTGTTACACTGGCAATACTAAAGTGCCTATAAGAACATCCAATAGTCAAAGGTATATGGAATACAAATCGTATAGAGAGAAATTGTCCTATAATTCCTATAATAACTACAACCTAAAACTTCTTACCTGGGAATATTGAAGACTCCTGTTAAAAGGAACCACCAGCTTTCATATGTTCTCATGTTCTGAGCAACGAACTTAAACGTTAGCTTTTTTACATGGCACATATTGCACTTTACTTTCTTCTCCAACACTTTGTTTTTGCATTATTTAAACCAAATTGAACATGTTTCATTTTATTTGAGGCTAAATTGATTTTATTGATGTATTATATTAAGTAAAAATAAGTGTTCATTCAGTATTGTTGTAATTGTCATTATTACAAATACATTTTCTTTTTTAATCGGACGATTAATCGGTATCGGCTTTTTTTGGTCCTCCAATTATCGGTATCGGCGTTGAAAAATCATAATCGGTCGACCTCTAATGTCTATGTCCTGGGAAATGTTCTTGTTACTTACAACCTCACGTTAGCTCAACCGTCCCGTGGAAGGAACACCGATCCTGAAGAAACAATGCCGTTTTAAGAAAATACAAAAAAAAGTAAGAGATAGAAAAAACGAATAATTAAAGAGCAGCAGTAAATAACAATAGCGGGGCTATATACAGGGGGTACTGGTACAGAGTCAATGTGCCGGGGCACTGGTGTCAAGGTAATTGTGGTAAATAGGTACATGCAGGTAGGTTTATTAATGTGACTATGCGTAGATAATAACAGAGTAGTAGCAGTGTATGGGGTGGGGGGGGCTAAGTCCAAGAGGCTGTTTAGACGCCTCTTGGACCTAGACTTGGCGCTCCGGTACCACTTGCTGTGCGGTAGCAGAGAGAACAGTCTATGACTAGGGTGGCTGGAGTCTTTGAGAATTTGTAGGGCCTTCCTCTGACACCGCCTGGTATAGAGGTCCTGGATGGCAGGAAGCTTGGCCCCAGTGATGTACTGGGCCGTACGCACTACCCTCTGTAGTGCCTTGCGGTCGGAGGCCAAGCAGTTGCCATACCAGGCAGGGATGCAACCCGTCAGGATGCTCTCGATGGTGCAGCTGATCTCAGGACCCATGCCAAATCTTTTTAGTTTCCTGAGGGGGAAAAGGCTTTGTTGTGCCCTCTTCACGTACATCAATCAATCTCACAATATCTCACAATAGATTACAGTTATAAGCCAATTTCAGTGTTTGTATTTTATCTAGCTAAAAGGCCAGTCAAGTAATGGGGCATATCAAGATTACCTACAAAGTTTAACGATAGCCTTGATTTCTATGCGCAACAGAGCTCCCCTGATCATTTCTGATAAGATGGGCCAACTATTCCAAATCTTCCAGATTTATAAAAGCTTTTGACACTTCATTTAATTCAAAAATATTCATGATTGATTGATGCATTGCTTGCTGTTTGGGGTTTTAGGCTGGGTTTCTGTACAGCACTTTGTGACATTGGCTGATGTAAAAAGGCTTTATAAATACATTTGATTGATGTACGTTGTAAGCTGTCAGTGTTTGGTACAGGGTGTAGTGTTGGTTTTCTATGCTCTCTGGTAGTATAAAATCAGTGCACAAACGAGACCGGAAGTGTATAATTTGTGGCGTAAAACGGGTATTCACACCAAAGATATTTATAAATAACCCAAGATAGTTCATGTGTGTCCTTTACAGTGGGAGCAAATTAAGCATAGTGCGCAGAACATTGGCGCCTTGTAGCATATATTTGCATGTTTCCGTTAAAAAGCGCGCGTGTGCACAAACTCCATTCGACTTTGCGCTCCTAGACAACGCAATTAAAAAAAAAACTGTGGCAAATCTTCAAGTCCATAAAACTTAGTACACTGTGTTCGTAAAATATTATAGTTTTGGCAACAGACAAATTTATTGAGATCAGATGTTTAATTGATGAGGAAATTGGCAGAATGTTGGCCTAGTTCCATCCACTACCCGCTACTGGACTTCCTCTGACTACCATATTTGGTGGTGAGAAAACGTTCTAAACGGAGGCTTCAGCTTTATAGCCGATTTGACGTGTCTGGGTTACCCTTTCTGTCGGTGGTCCACATTTTACACTCTTTGGTTTAGTCGACATAATCGAAAATGGCGGAATACCTGGCGTCCATTTTCGGTACAGAGAAAGATAAGTGAGTAAAATGTTCTTATAGGCTTGCTTATTTGGTCAAACAATCATACGATCTAGGCCTACGATAACTTTCGCATTGCATTTGGCTGTCTAGGCTACTTACCTATGATATATCATGCAGCATTAGACGTTGTGAAACGTCAATATGTTAGCGTCTACTGTAGCTAGCTAACATTAGCATGGGGTAACATGTTGTTTTAACGTATGTACCGACCGTTCTTTTATAGCTCAATGGTGTACACAGATGGATAAGGGATCTTTGATGTGTGTGTGCTGAGCAGTTTGTCAGTCCCACCTCTAAAAATGTGCATTAACTATATTATTGAAGTTAGCTAGCTAACCTATTAAGACAATTTAGGCTTAGCTAGGGGCATTATTTCGTGGGGAACATGGGCAACTTGCTCTATTTTCCAAATTAGCCAGCTAGGCTAGCTATACCAATTATTTATTTAATCTATGGCTATACATTCAGTAACTAGCTAACGATAACTAGTTAGCTAGCTCCAAGTCCCAAATTCCTCCACTGATGCCCATGTTGTGTATCCAAGTTAAATAAATTGAGACAATAAGTTAACTAGGCCGTTAACAATTTTTTTAACGTTAGTTGATTATGGGCCCTAGTTATACCAAGGTAAAGTTGGGTTTTATATTCACACATTCGGACATTCAGCAGACATTATCCAAAAGCCATTTAAAATGGTAAAAAAAATAATTGTCACGTTAAAAATACATATGCTTTATTCTATTAATGTCTAGTATACTTTAACAAACTTTTGTTTTGAATAAAAAAAATCCAGATTTGATGGAAAAACATACAATATGTAAAAGGCAATTTTAAAGCTGTATAAATCATTAACTTATTCACCCTTTGTCACAGTCATCAAACTATGTATGATTTATTCTATAAATGTCTAGCATACTTTTACAACCTTTGTTTTGAGGAAAAATTCCAGTTTTGACTTGATAGAAATGCATAACATCTATAAAATGCCATTTTAAAGCAATAACATTTTCACTGATTATGACAATCATCAAACTAGGTATGATTTATTCTATAAAATGTCCAGTATACTTTTACAACCTTTGCTTTGAGTAGAAATTCCAGTTTTGATAGAAATGCATAACATCTATCAGGGTTATCCTTGTATTATTTCTCTGTTCTATTATCATTACTCTATTTTTATTATTCTACTATGAGAGACACTAGATTCATACTATGACATTTATTCACTTTAATAGGTACACATGTATCTGGCACAAGTCACGATTAAACTGATTTGGATTTCAAAGACTGACATTATTTGTACCTTTTTTTATTTTTATTGACCTTTATTTAACTAGGCAAGTCCGGTAAGAACAAATTCTTATTTACAATGACAGCCTACTGGGGAACAGTGGGTTAACTACCTTGTTCTGGGGCAGAAGGACATATTTTTACCTTGTCAGCTCGGGGATTTGATCCAGCAACCTTTCAAATAAATAATGAAACATGCTCAATTTGGTTTAAATAATACAAAAACACAGTGTTGGAGAAGGAAGTAAAAGTGCAATATGTGCCATGTAAAAAAAGCTAACGTTTAAGTTCCTTGCTCAGAACATGAGAACATATGAAAGCTGGTGGTTCAATATTCCCAGTTAAGAAGTTTTAGATTGTAGTTATTATAGGAATTATGACGCGTCGACTATTTCTCTCTAAACCATTTGTATTTCATATACCTTTGACTATTGGATTTTCTACTAGGCACTTTAGTATTGACAGCCTAATCTCAGGAGTTTAGGCTTGAAGTCATAAACAGTGCTGTGAAGCAAGCATTGCTAAGAGCTGCTGACAAACGCAGTAAAGTTTGAATGAATGCTTACGAGCATGCTGCCGCTTACCACCGCTCAGACTGCTCTATCAAATCATAGACTTAATTATAATATAATAAACACAGAAATACGAGCCGTTTGTCATTAATATGGTCAAATTCGGAAACTATCATTTCGAAAACAAAACATTTATTCTTTCAGTGAAATAAAGAACCGTTCCGTATTTTATTCAATGGGCAGCATCCCTAAGTCTAAATATTGTTGTTACATTGCAGAACCTTTTAATGTAATGTCATAATTATGTACAATTCTGGAAAATTAGTTTGCAACGACCAGGCGGCCCAAACTGTTGCATATACCCTGACTCTGCATGCAATGAACGCAAGAGAAGTAACACAATTTCCCTTGATAATATTGCCTGCTAATTTATTTTAACTAAATATGCAGGTCTAAAAAAATACTATTTTGTGTATTGATGTTTATGGTTAGGTACATTCGTGCAACGATTGTGCTTTTTCCGCAAATGCGCTTTTGTTAAATCATCCCTGTTTGACGAAGTAGGCTGTGATTCGATGATAAATTAACAAGCACCAGATTGATTATATGCAATGCAGGACAAGCTAGTTAACCTAGTAATATCATCAACCATGTGTAGTTAACTAGTGATTGTGTGAAGATTGATTATATTTTTTTAACATATAAGTTTAATGCTAGCTAGCAACTTACCATGGCTCCTTGCTGTACTCGCGTAACAGGTAGTCAGCCTGCCACGCAGATTCCTCGTGGAATCAATTCTTGACATTTAATCCTAGTAAAATTTCCCTGTCTTAGGTCAATAAGTTGGGTGAATTTTGGCCCATTCCTCCTGGCAGAGCTAGCTGGTGTAACAAGTCAAGTTTGTAGGCCTCCTTGCTCGTATATGCTTTTTCAGTTCTGCCCACAAATTGTCTATAGGGTTGAGGTCAGGGCTTTGTGATGGCCATTCCAATACCTTGACTTTGTTGTCCTTAAGCCATTTTGCCACAACTGTAGAAGAATGCTTGGGGTCATTGTCCATTTGGAAGACCCATTTGCGACCAAGCTTTAACTTCCTGACTGATTTCTTGAGATGTTGCTTCAATATATATACACTTCATTTTCCTACCTCATGATGCCATCTATTTTGTGAAGTGCACTAGTTCCTGCTGCAGCAAAGCACCCCCACAACATGATGCTGCCACCCCTGTTCTTCACGGTTGGTATGGTGTTCTTCGGCTTGCAAGTCTCCCTCTTTTTCCTCCAAACATAATGATGGTCATTATGGCCAAACACTTCTATTTTTGTTTCATCAGACCAGAGGACATTTCTCCAAAAAGTATGATCTTTGTCCCCATGTGCAGTTGCAAACCGTAGTCTGGCTTTTTTTATTTCAGTTCTGGAGCAGTGTCTTTGTCCTTGCTGAGCGGCCTTTCGGGTTATGTCGATATATGACTCATTTTACTGTGGATATAAATACTTTTGTTCCTGTTTCCTCCAGCATCTTCACAAGGTCCTATGCTGCTGTTCTGGAATTGATTTGCACTTTTCACACCAAAGTACGTTCACCTCTAGGAGACAGAACGCGTCTCCTTCCTGAGCGATATGGCGGCTGCGTGGTGCCATGGTGTTTATACTTGCGTACTATTGTTTGTACAGATGAACGTGGTACCTTCAGGCGTTTGGAAATTGCTCCCAAGGATGAACCAGACTTGTGGTCTACAATTTTTTTTCTGAGGTCTTGGCTGATTTCTTTAGATTTTTCCATGATGTCAAGCAAAGAGGCACTGAGTTTGAAGGTGGGCCTTGAAATACATCCACAGGTACACCTCCAATTGACTCAAATGATGTAAATTAGCCTATCAGAAGCTTCTAAAGCCATGATGTAATTTTCTGGAATTTCCCAAGCTGTTTAAAGGCACAGTCAACTTAGTGTATGTAAACTTCTGCCCCTCTGGAATTGTGATACAGTGAATTATATGTGAAATAATCTGTCTGTAAACAATTGTTGGAAAAATTACTTGTCATGCACAAAGTAGATGTCCTAACCGACTTGCCAAAACTATAGTTTGTTAACAAGAAATTTGTGGAGTGGTTGAAAACGAGTTTTAATGACTCCAACCTAAGTGTATGTTAACTTCTGACTTCAACTGTATGTGTGCTTCTGTCAGAATTGTGGTCAAATGCATGTCAATTTAGCAATTGAACAAAAATCCAATTCAATTTGAAAATGTTCCTTATTGCAAAAGCATGTAACAGATTTTGGGTATTCCAGAACTGTAGTTTACATGTAAATAAAGATAACCCTGTTTTATGTTTATAATACTGCAGATGAAATGCTCTGTGTGCCAGAGATGGTACCATTCAGCTTGTCTATGACAAATGACAAAGAAGGACTTCAACAAAACCAAAATAGATAATGATTGGATGGGGCCTCTTTGCTGCTTAAATTAGACACATATAAATAAAGGACTGTTGTGCCTTGTAACTACTTTAAAATGTGGAACTGTTGCACTAAAAATGCAGACATTGATTTGGCATACACTTTAAGATTGTAAACATTGTACAACTTTATGTAAACATTGTCTAACTTCATATAGAACAAATGGCACTTGAAATTAACATTTATTGCAAGTTATTTAATTTTTTTCTGAGACAATCACTGAATTAGTTGTTGATTTCTTCATCTTTAAATGCAATCGTTGAGTTTTTTTTTTGTATTTCTATCAAATCAAAACTGGAATTTCTACTCAAAGCCAAGTTTGTAAAAGTATGCAGGACATTTATAGAATAAATCATACCTAGTTTGATGTTTCTGTGACAAATGGTGAATTAGTTATTGATTTATACCGCTTTAAACAGCATTTTATGTATTTCTATAAAGTCAAAACTGGAATTTCTACTCAAAGCATACTAGACATTTATAGAGTAAATCATACCTAGTTTGATTCTGTCATCATTGAAAACATTGATTTATATAGCTTTTAATGGCATTTCATAGATATGTATTTCTATCAAGACAAAACTGGAATTTTTCCTCAAAACAAAGGTTTTAAAAGTATGCTAGACATTTATAGAATAAACCATATCTAGTTTTATGTTTCTGTGACAATGAATTTATTTAGTTATTTAAAATTTTTAAAAAAATGGCGTTTGATGAATGATTGATTGTCAATGTACGAATGTGTGACTATAAAACCCACTTTACCTCGGTCCTAGTTATACTATCTGCTCTAGCTAGCTGATGTGACTTTGTTAAATCCAATGCAATTTGACTTTGAACATGCTGCTGTTTTCCAAACTTTATCACTTGATGGAAAGTTGCACATTTAATTTAATTTGCAGCTAGTTATGCATTTCAGGACTGTTTAGCTAGCTATTTATCTGCATTTTTCGTCCTTCAGGGTGAACTGTTCTTTCTACTTTAAAATTGGTGCCTGCCGCCATGGTGACCGATGCTCCAGGTTACATAATAAACCAACTTTCAGCCAGGTAAGTCAATTAGGTAAAGCAAACTTGTTTAAAATATTTGCTTCTACCAGATGTGCTGCATGAAAGGGAATAGCATGTGTAAAACTTCTCCTGCCAAGATGAAGTGGTTGTCATGCTCTAGGCTGGTTTAACCTCTCGTGGAACTATGCTGCATGACCAAATTATGCAAGATTTTAGTTCTGGTTTAACCAAGATTATTCAAATGGCCATTATCTTTGGGTTATCTTTGATCCAGTGATTGATGCTTTGTTTACCTTGTTCTTCTAAACAGAGACTGGAAAGGTTTATCAGCACTGGTTTTCAGATAGTGAAACAAAATAGTGGAATTGATTAACATTGAATTGGAGTGTTATTTAATGTTGTGTGAATAACCCTTTCCCCCACCATTAACATATTTTGATTCATTCTAGCAGAGAGATGGATTTGTGTATGTGGGCTTGTTTGTGCATCAGCTGATTCCTTTTGATGAAAACAGAAGGGCTTTGTCAATAATCCTCTTGAATAATAACACTACTAAAATATGAAAGTTTTGAGTTTGAATGTAGATCACTAAATATTGTACAAGTTAGTGTCCTAAATATATGAAACAGGAAGTGTGTTTTATGCAGCTATACTACTGACACAAGCACAGCGATATACACACTTCCTCCATTTTTGGTGGTGCAAGCCTGTTCAGCGGCCTCGCTTCGAATATCCAAAGCATTTTTTGCATCCCGCGTCTCAGTATACCAGAGTAAAACATCTCAAACGTCAGTGTCTCCCTGCTTTACCGTTTTTCTCTAGCTAGTCCATCATAAATTAACAGGTACTTTTTCTAACACCAATAGGACAAATAATTCCTAATCTTAGTATGGCCAGGATGATACCAGTATCGCGATACTCATTAGTGTCGTGGCAAGGAAACAAAACACAAAGCTGATTTTAACTTCGTCAGAAACAGCCCTAAGGTTGGAAACTAACATCATTATGGTGTCATCCAGAGTCACATAAAACATTTTCCCCAAGCTAAAGCACACAATATTTTACATACAGCAGGTTTTTAAAGGACCAGAGAGGTTGGGCTGCTTTTGTTTACATTTTTGCCAAGGACAACATATTGCGATACTGGCATTGTCACAACCTTCATTTTTAGGGAAATGTCTGCCCTGAATCCTGTTCAGTGTACAAAAACAGAAAAGAGCATTACTGTACAAAAACATAAGGGAGTGTAAGACAGCGACTCATGGGACCCCAGGGTGAATTCCATCCTCTCCTCCATCCCTTTCACTCGGTCACATTTTAAATATCTAAATAGCCGGAGAACTTGAATTGAGAGCTAGATTCACCCTGGGTTCCCATGAGTCGCTGTCTTACACTCCCTTATGTTTTTGGACAGTAATGCTCTTTTCTGTTTTTGTACATTTGTCACTACTCCAGCATTTTGGATGTTGAGGGCATTTTCATACATATCTGATATCAACTCCTCAGTAAGGAAAGTAGCTATTGGCTGTCCTAGAATTCGCTAAATGACGTCATCGCCTGATTTGCATAAATGGCCATGTGCATGTAATTGTGATGGACGCTGTAGGAGAGAGGAATAACGTCGTGGGAGAGACAAAAAGTGAATAAAAAACACCCTAAATATGTTTTGAACTACAAATTAACTCTTCTGTCGATTCTTGTTTTTTTTAATGTCACAATTTCAACCCTCCTTTAATCTGGGCTTGGGACCGGCAAAAGTGACCCAAAAGAGACACTCTGGCGGAGTTACTTAGATTTTTATTTTGTTTTTTTGTTTTTTAGCTTAGTTTTCTTAATTTAGTTTGGTTTTTAACCGTACGGTCCACTTAGGAGCCTACAAGTCACAGTAAAAACATGAACATTTTTAACCATAACATTTTTTTTTTTTTGTATACAATCTACATTCACAATCTAAATGGACCAAAAAGAGACAATAGAAAAAACTGTTAATGGCCATGTGAGAAAATTATGGTAACTAGTCTGGCCCTCCTTCAGGTTAATTGTAAAAAAAATATTCAAAAAATGTGCGCCAGGGCGGGATCAGCCAGCGGCGGCTTCCCGCATGCGAGATTCATTTGCAGTCTGGACGAGGAGGGGTGAACATCTCCTGCTCTGACTGCAGCGCGAGGACTGGGCCGCCTATGAGTGCTTTGGGATGGGTGGGGCCCACGGCAGCACCTTCTGCTCGTTGAGAAGAGTAAGAACGATAGCAAGCACGTCAGTCTCCAATAACACCAGAAAAAGTCTCTAGATTTGTCGCTAGTCGCTTTTTTGAAAATATGTCGCTAGAGGGGTCTGAATACTCTGCATCCAACAAGTTTGTAGCGGCACAAGCTTGATGTCATTGTGCGCAAGGAATACAGACCAAATACTAAACTTTTGATTACTTTAATACACTATAAGTGACATTTGTTACATCTTCAAATGGGGGGACTAGATCTATAAAGAGCTTTCATTTCTAAACAGTAAATACGATGTGTATAAAAATACCCTCAAATAAAAAGTGATTTTATACTGTCACCTCATATGAAACATTTGATCTCAAATCCAACATGCTTTAATATAGAGCCAAATTAAAAATGTTAGCATCACTATCCACACACATGTGTACATAGTGGAGTGTAATTCAGAAACAAATCTTTCTCTACACATAACATTGGATGAAAGGTGGCATGGCAATGCACTTCCCTCTGCATCTCCATTGTAATCGCTGGCCATGCCTTTTGCTAGAGATTCCATGCAGAAAGTTGCCTGCTTGAACAGACTGCAAATTGCTCTGGCCAGCCTCTGTTAGATCTGACCCTACCCTAGAGTGAGTTTTTCACTCTTTTCTCCAGGTTGTTGGCAGTCCTTTTTAGTTTTTTTGAGAGCTCAAACCATTTGGCTAGATTATTGACATAGTCATGCGCCTGATGTCCCTCGTTGTAGGGATGTGACAACAACAAAAAAATCTGAAAATTCCATGTGAATTCACAATGCAGCTCTGCTGCTGCTAGCAACTGTTTGGGTCTCATGGTGCGTTTCTTTCAGATGGTTAAGCATGGCACCTGTACTACCTCGAGAGGATGGATTAAATGTGGAAGGCACATTTCGGGTTGAATCCATTCAGTTGTGCAACTGACTAGGTATCCCCAAATGTTAACAATGATGGCGTAGTGGTGGACAGTTGACTCAAAAATAATTGATTCCTTGTTTCCTTGCACGTGAACGCTTATTTCTGAGTGTCAAGCAGAATCAACTCCTAAGATTCATTATTTTTGGAACAGATGAGACTGATTTAAATTTGTTGCTGCACTTCCAACAACACAAGCATTTGCATTTTGGTAATTTAGCAGACACTGATACAGAGCGACTTACTGGAGCAGTTAGGGTTAAGTGGCCTGTACACGGGCACATCAACTTTTTTAAACCTCATCTGCTCAGGAATTCGAACCAGCGGCCTTTCAGTTACTGGCCCAATGCTCTTAACTGCTAGGCTACCTGCCAAATATTTCATAGCTAGCTAGCGAGGGGTACCGTATAGGCGGGTCGGCCACCAGGCAGACAAGTTAGAACCGTGCACTAGGCTTATCTTTTGGCAATCAAATGCTGTATCTCGCAATTTCTTGGCGTGCAATGTCTCGCAACTTCAGTAAAGCAGGGCCTATCATCAATTAATAGGCTAGGATATTCTATACGCAACAGACCGAAGACGAAACACACGCATATGTCTTGGTAATCTCTTGCATGCCAAATTCACCAAAATCGCCTCAAGTTTGCCTCTTTCTCTCTGGTTTTATTTAAATTGCACAACTTTCCATGTCTTTATAGCCGATACAATAGCTAGCACTTTTCCACCAGTTGGCCTACTCTCTGCAATGGGTTGTCTGAAGTGGTAGGATTTATGTGGCCCGTTCCCATCTCAAAGTAAGATGTATCCCTCTCACTGAACAGATTATTAGAACATAGCACATACATACTCTAGGCTTCCTCTAGGTTTCCCTACAGCTCGCCTTGCCTGCATGGGACAGAGAAAAGACACAAACTCCCCAGCGTGTCCACCGGTCAAGCACTCCTGCTTTATTTTGCCCTTACCCCTCCTACAGACTCAACGTTCCTCTACATCCAGGGATTTTGTCTGCCCACCCTCTATAGGTTCTAGGTCTCGGGATTTGGTCTGCCCACCTCCTATAGGTTCTAGGTCTCGGGATTTGGTCTGCCCCCCTCCTATAGGTTCTAGGTATCGGGATTTGGTCCGCCCCCCTCCTATAGGTTCTAGGTATCGGGATTTGGTCTGCCCCCCTCCTATAGGTTCTAGGTATCGGGATTTGGTCCGCCCCCCTCCTATAGGTTCTAGGTATCGGGATTTGGTCCGCCCCCCTCCTATAGGTTCTAGGTATCGGGATTTGGTCTGCCCCCCTCCTATAGGTTCTAGGTATCGGGATTTGGTCCGCCCCCCTCTTATAGGTTCTAGGTATCGGGATTTGGTCCGCCCCCCTCCTATAGGTTCTAGGTATCGGGATTTGGTCCGCCCCCCTCCTATAGGTTCTAGGTATCGGGATTTGGTCCGCCCCCCTCCTATAGGTTCTAGGTATCGGGATTTGGTCCGCCCCCCTCCTGTAGGTTCTAGGTATCGGGATTTCTTATTTTATTGATTAAACCTTTTCACATTTTAGCAAGAGGGGCCAAACAGTCCTCTACCTTCAGCACCACCTGTGGGTTAAAAATAAATTCTGTTTAAGTTTGCTTATAGCCAGTTTTTTTGGGGGGGGGGGGGGTTAGTTTTTGTATTTTTATAAACAATTTTTTGATTTTTCCCTCTGCAGACCATCGTGACTCAAAACATCTACCGTAACCCCCAAAACAGTGCGCAGACGGCAGACGGCTCCCACTGTAAGTGCCTCCGGTCCAGTCCTCTCAGCCCACCAGGTCATTCTAGCTCTCTCCCCCTCCTCAGATTTTAGGTCTGCGTCTCCACTGGCTTCCTGCAGGGCTTCGGAGGGTGTGTCTCAGCACTGGTAGCAGGGGGTACCACAACACTACCTCAACACCTTAGTATATCGCCAATCGAATCAATTTTTTTTTTTAAGTATTTAAAAAAAATCTATTGCCATTCAGGAGGTCTAAGCCTAGGTGTAGAATGACATGCCCTGATAGTGACATTGAAAAGGACTCAAAAAAATAATGCCTTGATCCCCACAATTCACATTGGATCTTTACAGTGAAGTTATTATCCACAGGAAATCTCCTCATCGTACCTGTTTTCTAACAGTTATAGTGCACAGATGACTGACTGTAGGTATTTTTCAGGCGCTTTCAGAGAAGACTGACAACACACCCACTCCCCTAGTGCCCAACATGCGTTTGTGAATAGCTAGGTTTCCATCCAATTGGCAACATTTTATGCGAATATTCTCAAATCTGCGTAAAACAATGTATGCATTTTCCCCCATGAGATATTTTTCTGTTGCAGATGAAAGGCTGTGCGTGATGAGAGTGAACATAAAAATACCCTTTGCTGTTAAATGGGTTTCCATTGTATTTTCAACTCTACTGATGGTTTTCTCACAATAGAACGTGCGTTATAGCAAGTGTGTCCACTCTGGTATTGGCACGTGCGCTCTAGCAGCGCTATCTGCGCACCGTTGGCTAGAGCGCGTGTATAGCCTACATGATTACATTATTATTATTATGGACAAAAGAGCAAGATTATTTTTGTCAAACGGCAGCCAAGCATCGATAATCATGTCACCAGAATAAGACTCTTGATATTTATTAGAAAGGAGCATCAAACTCATCACCTTGCACTTTCACCACCCTGTGAAGTTCATCATAACTTATTTCCTCTGTAGTCTAATAAACTGCATGCTTTCCTGACGAGTCGTAGTGGGAGGACCACACATGTCATCGCGTGACTCCCAAGTTTACTTTGATGTGATGGTTATTATATCAATATTTGCACTTAAAGCGTTTCCACCAGCATTTCTCGCATGATTAATTTTACCAACTCAAAAAGATCCCACCTTGTCTAGCGTATTTTGTTTTGTCGACATTTTGAAAGTTTAATGAAAAATGTTTCCATCAGGCCTGTCGTGGCATTTATTTTATCCGACATGTACTTTACTCGCATAAAAAGGTTGGATAAGAACCTGGTTATAGACAGCAAAAAAATCTACATGAGTTACTGTCCAGACACAGAACAGTTTTGGATTTTAGTTTTAGCTCTTGCAATACTGCCGCCCCTATACGTTAGACTGATTCAGACGTCATCAGCCATATTGTAAATGGTACCCTGATGTTGAGCCCCAGCTAGCAGAGCTGATGCATTGCCACTCGCTTTCTCTAAGGTAAGTCGTGGGTTTGTGGTCTTGTTGCTGTCATGTATAACTGTTCTGTTTCTCAGCTGAGCAACTCAGAATGACTGGCAAAAAGTAAATTTTTAAAATGTATTAAAAGGAAGAAATGATATCTAGTAGTAGAAACATCTTGGCATCCAATCACCTATGATTCAGCAAGTTCTAGAGGTCATTTCAAGCCTCAATGACCTGGTATGTAATGTTTGGGTAGGCAACATTTTCGGTTGTATTGGATTTTCCACCATAATTTTCCATAGGCAAATATTGTCATGCTGAGATTTTCACTACCAGCTCCATCTCTTTCAGCATGGACCAGTCCCATGGATCATCTTAACCTCTTTCAGTCATTCCTTCCTACCCTGTTCTGGGCCTGGTTGGGGCACAAGTACACAGTTTTGAGGGAGGGGGATGGGAGTAAATGCACCTATTTAACTACCATTTTAGAAATCTGCCTGAAACTATCTCAAAAATGTACATTTTGTATTTCAGACCATTGCCCTCTTGAACATTTACCGTAACCCTCAAAACACTGCCCAGTCTGCTGATGGTTTGCGCTGTAAGTTTCCCACTTGTTAACAGGGACCTGTGGCACAAAATGTTATTATTTTATCTTTCTCTTCATTTGCCCACACTTCCTTTTGGGGGTGCCATCTGTCCTCTATCTGACATGTTAAGATTTATCCCTTAAACATGATCAGTGATATACATTCTCTGCCCTTTAGTGCTGTAATATACATGTAATAAAACAGGTACTAATGTTAAGTAAAACAAACCATGTATACTACCATTCTGGTGCTATGTAGTCAGTGTAACTGAAATAGTCCAAATTATGTTTTTTATGCATAAAGTATGTTTCTATTAATTCAAAATCTAACACGTATTCTAGGAAAACATTTTATTCATCATTGTTTCAACTACAGCTTCACTCACAAAACACTTAATTATATTCTAGAGGTTAACCCTGCTCTAGTCTCGGGTGGTCAAACTAATTTAGGATACATTTTTAGTTTTTATTGTACTAAATGTGATTTGACACATGGGGTGTGATTTTGGTGAGTTGAGTGACTGACATTTATAGGCCCCAGTGAGTCTCATTCCTTAGCATCAATTGACGGCTGTATTGTCTGTGCCAGACCGTACCATTACTACTTAGCACTCACTGAATGTAACTAAAATGAGTCTCAAGACTGTCCTCTCATAAAGGTCAAATGTCCAGTCTTACTGTTGTCCTTGGTGTGCAGAGGCACAATGAACATGTTTTTCCTATTGACCCTTTGCCTCCGGACAGTATTGTCTTTGCTGTCGTCCTTATTTCATATGTACTGGACTGTGTGCTATTAGATTGAATACATTTGTAATTCAGTTGTCCAGACTCCTAGGTGTTAGAAATATTTATCTTGTGCATGTAGTTTATGAAACCACAATGCTAATGTCACCTACTGTAACACATTGACTGGTCCCTGATGTGTGAGTTTCTCCCCTGTGGCCACTAGGTGCCGTCAGTGATGTGGAGATGCAGGAGCACTATGACGAGTTCTTTGAGGTGAGTCAGTGATGCATCAGCGTGCGGTAGTAAGCCCATTTGAATGGTGTGGATGATGCAATTCAGGTCTACCTTGCTTCTCTTGCCCCTCCACACAGCCCATGTGGGAATCATTGTACAAAATACTGAAGCAGAATAGAAATGTGTTTTGAGCATGTGTGGGAAATGCACTTTGAATTCAAATCCATTTGAAACTTAGTGTCTGTATTCACCCTTTTTTCTGTCAATCCCATTCTCTCCCTTGGTTTCTCTTGCTGTAGGAGGTCTTCACAGAGATGGAGGAGAAGTATGGAGAGGTGGAGGAAATGAACGTGTGCGATAACCTGGGAGACCATCTGGTCGGAAACGTATATGTGAAGGTGTGTCACTGACTGTGTGTGTAATGGTGGGTTTTGTGTAAATTTGTTGACAAAACACGTTCTTCCTCTTCTCATTCAATCACACTGTCATTCTCAGCCTCATTAGAACCTACGTTTGCACACACACTAACTCGGTGATGGTCTCTTGTGTAGTTCCGTCGTGAAGAAGACGCTGAGAAGGCAGTGATGGATCTGAATAACCGCTGGTTCAACGGTCAGCCCATCCACGCCGAGCTCTCTCCCGTTACCGACTTCAGAGAAGCCTGCTGCCGCCAGTACGAGATGGGGTCAGTACTCCACCGCAGGACCACACGTACACCATTTTCAGTTCAACATTGCATTGGTTGGGTTATTAACTATATAAATGCTGTAGCAAGGCTAATTCCTACCAATGGCACCAAATCCACACACCTTTCTCTCTGTTACACAGATTCGATTTCTTCATATAAGAGTTGCTGCTCCACCCATCCCCAGTGCACTAACTGAATTCTCGCTCTCTCTATAGGGAGTGCACTCGAGGAGGCTTCTGTAACTTCATGCACCTGAAGCCCATCTCTAGGGAGCTGAGGAGGGAGCTGTACGGACGCCGCAGGAAGAGGGGGTAAGCTCAGGCTCTGAGAGTCAACGCTAATCATAAAACTTATGCTGCTTTCAAGTGTTCTCCGGAATGCACGTTTCTGCTGTGATAAAGTTTTTCACGTATGTTTGAGTGGGAAAGTTCTCATTTTGAGTTTAACTAGCTTCTTTTTTCCCCCTCTCTTCCTCAGAGGGGGGCATCATTCTCGCTCCCGTTCCAGGGAACGTCGTTCGCGCTCGAGGGACAGAGGAAGGGGAGGTGGTGGAGGTGGAGGTGGACGCGACCGCGAGAGAAGGCGCTCCAGAGACAGAGAACGCTCGGGAAGATTCTAAACCGAGCATCTACCAAACAGCCACCCCTCCCATCTCCATTATCACTCTCCATCCATCCCCAAATCCCTCTATCCTTGCCTCCATTGCGGCTTATCAATTCACAATTGGCCCTTTCATGTAATTGTGTCCCAATGACAAATTAATTGGAATATGTTGGACTTGTTTTTTTTTTCCTTAATTTTTATTCAAGAAATGGAACACTTTCCTTTTCAATAAAAAAACTATATGATTTGTACACTTCTATCAATTTCTTATAAATGGTTACTCTGGAAAACAGAAAAAGTAATGTTTTTATAGTGAACAGCAATGAGTAATTGTTGTCTTGAGTCATGCTCTAGACTGGGCTTACTGTAAGTGAGGGAAGTTAAATACTTCCCATAGACTCCTCCCTGATTCCCAGTAACTTGACTCCCTCAGCTAATTTCTCACTCAGAACATGCGCAGCTGTGAACTGAGTGTTCACTTGGCTCAAAAAGACAGTTGCCATAGATATGAAGGATTATCTCCTAACCCATAACCATATCATACTCCTTTTTTTCCAGTTTCCCATGCCAACACTTGCCTGTTTGGATTATGTCTACAAGTACATATTATTGACTGTGGCCTGTAATTTTGGATAAATGGACTTGGCTGGAGAGAGGACTCAAGGTCATGGTGTGGTTGAAGTAACACATTTAATACTGAATTCTTCTAGGTACATGTATTTACATTCAATATGAGAATGACAAGAGTGTACAAAGCTGTCATCAAGGCAAAGGGTGTTTACGTTGAAGAATCTAAAATATATTTTTGTTTGTTTTAATACTTGTTTGGTTACTACATGATTCCATATGTGTTATTTCAAAGTTTTGATGTCTTCACTATTATGCTACAATGTAGAAAATAGTACAAATAAAAACCCTTGAATGAGTAGGTGTGTCCAAACTTTTGACTGGTACTGTAAGTAGTTTCCATTCAGAATTGACAGAAGCACAGTGCCAGAGACAAGAATACTGCCCCAGATGCAGAATTTCATATGGGAAGTGAACATGAGGTGGATGCAAAGTCTAAAAGTGAACTTTAATTTCAAACAGAAACCAAGGCTTTGTTCAGTGTGTGTTGGACTACAGGCTTTATGATTTACAAAGCACTCCACCTATCAATGACACAATATCCCATTAGTTTAACATGGTCTCTTCACCTCTGTACAGAGAACCCTATACAGTAATTGCCAGTACATCATGGTTAAGTTTGATAACAGGAAGGCGGCCTACGTAATGGTTGTCTTTTTGTGCTGAAAAACAAATGTTATAGCTTGTTGAGAACCGGTACCATCATTCTTTAAACAGCATGCAGAAATGTCAAACAGGCTGGCTGTACCTACTCATCGGTAGACAGTGTTATACAACACCATTTAGAACAGCGCACGGGTGGGAAGGATAGAGAAATCTTGATGGAAAAATGTATGTCTGTAGGGAAATTGTATACACGTTGATGTTAGATCTTGTGTGAGGTGTTGGAAGCGCTACATCTGGTCGTGAGTGGTTGTTAAAGTCACTGTAAGAATGCTTTGACTTGGCCTCCCAGATTAGACTGGAAGGGTGAGCTGGAACAGGGTGGGCTGTGTCCAATGATGTATACAGTGCATTCGGGAATGTATTCAGAACCCTTGACTTTTTCCACATTTTGTTACGTTACAGCCTTATTCTAATATGGATTCAATAGTTTTCCCCCCTCAATCTACACACAATACCCCATAATGACAAAGTAAAAACTGGTTTATAGACATTTTTGCAAAAAAACTGAAATATCACATGTAAGTTTCCAGACCCTTTACTCAGTACTTTGTTGAAGCACCTTTGGCAGCGATTACAGCCTCAAGTCTTCTTGGGTATGACGCTACAAGCTTGGCACACCTGTATTTGGGGAGTTTCTTCCATTCTTCTCTGCAGATCCTATCAAGCTCTGAGGTTGGATGGGGAGCGTCGCTGCATAGCTATTTTCAGGTCACTCCAGAGATGTTCGATCAGGTTCAAGTCCGGGCTCTGGCTGGGCCACTCAAGGACATTGAGACTTGTCCCAAAGCCACTCCTGCGTTGTCTTTGCTGTGTGCTTAGGGTTGTTGTCCTGTTAGAAGGTGAACCTTCACCCCATTCTGAGGTCTTGAGTGCTCTGGAGCAGGTTTTCATCAAGGATCTCTCTGTACTTTGCTCCGTTCATCTTCCACTCGATCCTGACTAGTCTCCCAGTCCCTGCCACTGAAAAACATCCCCACAGCATGATGCTGCCACCACCGTGCTTCACCATAGGGATGGTGCCAGGTTTCCTCCAGACATGGCACTTGGCATTCAGGCCAAATAATTCAATCTTGGTTTCATCAGACCAGATAATCTTGTTTCTCATGGTCTGAGAGTCTTTAGGTGCCTTTTGGCAAACTCCAAGTGGGCTGTCATGTGCCTTTTACTGAGGAGTGGCTTCCGTCTGGCCACTCTACCACAAAGGCCTGATTGGTGGAGTGCTGCAGAGATGGTTGTCCTTCTGGAAGGTTCTCCCATCTCCACAGGGGAACTCTGGAGCTCTGTCAGAGTGTCCATCAGGTTCCTAGTCACCTCCCAGACCAAGGCCCTTCTTCCCCGATTGCTCATTTTGGCCGAGCGGCCAGCTCTCGGTAGAGTCTTGGTGGTTCCAAACTTCTTACATTTAAGAATGATGGTTGCCAGTGTGTTCTTGGGGACCTTCAATGCAGCAGAAATGTTTTAGTACCCTTTCCCAGATCTGTGCCTCTTTTCAAATCATGTCCAATCAATTTAATTTACCACAGGTGGACTCAAATCAAGTTCTCAAGGATGATCAATGGAAACAGGATGCAGCTAAACTCAATTTCGAGTCTCATAGCAAAAGATCTGAATACTCTGCCTACCTGGCAGTCCCAGAGAGCAAATCAAGTGCACCTATAGGCCTACCGCTGGCCAATCAGATAGCTCAGATCACCTTGTCTGCACAGTTTCCTCGCGTCATAGACTGTGCGCACAGCAAAGCTGATAATGTAACGTTTAAAACGTTTAAAACCATGACTTGAGAGACTCAACGAATACATCAAAGATCTGCAGTTTTCATGAGTAAGTTCATGTTTAAGTTGTTATTCAGCACTGTCAACGCTAACTTCCGCTCACACTACAACCAGTACTGCAGCTGCAATGAAGGAGTATAGCAAAGTGCTTTGATAAGCTTCAGTTGTTATTATTAGCGGCTTGTGTCTTTTTTAATATCGAGGAATATTTTACTTTCTCTGGTCATAGGCGTAACAACATGAATTGGCGCAGAAATAAGGACAGTGAGTTGGGTCAGAGGAGGCCTCAACGCTGCTCCCTCCATCAGTTGCAGGCCATCGGTAAATAAACATTTAAAACGCTAATTATTATGCTAACTCAGCTGTGCCTCACAAGTAATACAATAAATGATCTATTACCTGTGTGATCATATACAGTGCGTTCAAGTATTCATACCCTTTGACATATTACACATTTTGTTGTGTGACAGCCTGAATTCAAAATTGATTAAATATATTTTCTTCTCTGCCATCTAAACACGATACCCAATAGTGAAAACCAATTTTTTGACATTTTTGCACATTTGTTGAAAATTAAATTAAGAAATATATAATTTACATCAGTATTATTTACACCCCTGAGTCAACGTTAGAATCGCATTTGGCAGCGATTACGGCTGTGAGTCGTTCTGGGCAAGTCTCTAAGAGCTTTGCATGCCTGGATTGTACAATATTTGCACATTCTTCTCTTAAAGCTCTGTCAAGTTAGTTGTTGATCATTGCGAGAGCCATTTTCAAGTCTTGCCGTATATTTTTTTACATCAAGTTTTTATTATTTCAATCCATAGGATTCATACAATAAATTTATAGACCTTTTAAAAAAAAATCCCCAGCCCACGCCCCACCAGCGATCTGAAAGCGTGCAAAATAAATCATTAGATAAAAACAAATACATTTAGATTACATACTAAATCTACTGTACAATACATCATATAGTCTCAGAAATAGTATTAAATTATTTATACACATTCATGGATGTAAAGGCCCATTGGTTAAGAGTTCAGAAATGTCCGCTACTGCATTTTTCTATGTGTCTAGAGTGGACACCTTGGCCCTGTGGATCCTGGCTGTGGAGAGCTCCATAAGTACAATTTCCTTAAATGTGAGCAGCCATTGTCGCAATGGTAACTGATGAGGTGGATTCCGCAAACAGCTGTGGTTTCTGCCAACCACACTCTCCGTTGGCGTTCTGACAAGTGCAAATCAGAGTCATCACAAAGCAGCAGCATCTATTGGATCTAATGGTAGAATTTTATCTATAAGTACAGAGATGACATTGTTGACTTTCTCCCAGAATTCAACCAGATTCTGAAAAGTACCAAGGTCCCCTGTGGTGCAGAACACACATAATGGCAATGGACTGATACCCATGTGATGTCTTTTTGAGGTGTTAGATAGGTTATATGGCAAAAGTAAAAATGTATTAATTGGTGATTGGGGTTTCTAGGTGACAAAATGTTATATTTGGAACTGCAAGTCCACCTAATGCTTTTGTTCATTGTAGTGTTGCATATTTAATCTGTGGTCTCTTTCTCCCCCAAATGAACTTCTTTATGACAGAGTCAAGTTTAGACCAATAGTCTACATGAGGAGGCAGTGGAAACATGGAACTCATAAAATTGATAGGAGAGAGGACAATCATTTTAATATTTGAGATTCTAGCATGCAAAGAAGTGGACATAGCGGACTGTCTTTTTATGTATTTTTGGATATTTTCAAAGGTTTCTAAGTAGTTCTTCCTGCAAGTTGTGTGAATAGAGGAGGTTATGGTAATGCCTAAGTACAGTAGGTGATTTGTTTCTTCACTGGGATCATGGGTGGTAGTTGCACGCTTCCCATAGCTGAGTTAAGACGTAGAGCTGATTTAGACCAGTTGATCTTGTAACCAGACCATGAGCTGAATGCTGTTTAAATAGACATTATTGGCTGGAGAGATTTCTGAACGTTTGCGACGTAGAGCAGTATGTATACATATATACAGAGAAATTGCTTGTTCAGTTTGTTTGATTTTGATATGTGATGAAGGCTAATTTTTACGTATGCTTTGTGCCAGCGGTTCAAGAGCGCGAGCAAATAGCACAAGGGAGTCGGGACAACCTTGCTTACATCCTCGTTGTATGGTAAATGGATTAGAATGGGTAGTGCCAGTAGATATAAGTAGAAGGATTCACATACATGCTGCGAATCATACGTATAACTCTAGCCCCAAAACCAAAATGTTCAAGAACAACCCATAAATATTCCCACTCTAAGCCGTCAAAGGCTTTCTCTACATCTAATGATAACACAGCACATGGGGAATCCAGATTGGAAGCCTTAGCAACCACATGAAACAGGTGGCATGGGACCTCCCGAGTTGGCCGGAAACAAGGTGACCGGAAACATGACCAAATAAAAAAACAGAGTACGCTATTCCCTCCGCAAGGCAATCAAACAAACTAAGTGTCAGTATAGAGACAAAGTAGAGTTGCAATTCAACGGCTCAGACACAAGAGGTATGTGGCAGGGTCTACAGTCAATCACGGATTACAAAAAGAAAACCAGCCCTGTCGTGGACCAGGATGTCTTGCTCCCAGATAGACTTAATAACTTCTTTGCTCGCTTTGAGGACAATAAAGTTCCACTGACATGGCCTGCTACCAAAACCTGTGGACTCTCCTTCACTGCAGCCGACGTGAGTAAAACATTTAAACGTGTTAACCCTCGCAAGGCTGCAGGCCCAGACGGCATCCCCAGACGTGTCCTCAGAGCATGCGCAGACCAGCTGGCTGGTGTGTTTACGGACATATTCAATCAATCCTTATCCCAGTCTGCTGTTCCCACATGCTTCAAGAGGGCCACCATTGTTTCTGTTCCCAAGAAAGCTAAGGTAACTGAGCTAAACAACTACTGCCCCGTAGCACTCACTTCCGTCATCATGAAGTGCTTTGAGAGACTAGTCAAGGACCATATCACCTCCACCCTACCTGACACCCTAGACCCACTCCAATTTGCTTACCGCCCTAATAGGTCCACAGACGACGCAATCGCAACCACACTGCCCTAACCCATCTGGACAAGAGGAATACCTATGTGAGAATGCTGTTCATCGACTACAGCTCAGCATTTAACACCATAGTACCCTCCAAACTCGTCATCAAGCTCGAGACCCTGGGTCTCGACCCCGCCCTGTGCAACTGGGTACTGGACTTCCTGACGGGCCGCCCCCAGGTGGTGAGGGTAGGTAACAACATCTCCACCCCGCTGATCCTCAACACTGGGGCCCCACAAGGGTGCGTTCTGAGCCCTCTCCTGTACTCCCTTTTCACCCACGACTGTGTGGCCATGCACGCCTCCAACTCAATCATCAAGTTTGCGGACGACACTACAGTGGTAGGCTTGATTACCAACAACTAAGAGACGGCCTACAGGGAGGAGGTGAGGGCCCTCGGAGGGTGGTGTTTTAGGAAAATAACCTCACCCTCAACGTCAACAAAACAAAGGAGATGATTGTGGACTTCAGGAAACTGCAGAGGGAGCACCCCCCTATCCACATCGACGGGACAGTAGTGGAGAGGGTAGTAAGTTTTAAGTTCCTCGGCGTACACATCACGGACAAACTGAATTGGTCCACCCACACAGACAGCGTTGTGAAGAAGGCGCAGCAGCGCCTCTTCAACCTCAGGAGGCTGAAGAAATTCGTCTTGTCACCAAAAGCACTCACAAACTTCTACAGATGCACAATCGAGAGCATCCTGTCGGGCTGTATCACCGCCTGGTTCGGAAACTGCTCTGCCCACAACCGTAAGGCTCTCCAGAGGGTAGAGGTCTGCACAACGCATCACTGGGGGCAAACTACCTGCCCTCCAGGACACCTACACCACCTGATGTCACAAGAAGGCCATAAAGATCATCAAGGACAACAACCACCCGAGACACTGCCTGTTCACCCCGCTATCATCCAGAAGGCGAGGTCAGTACAGGTGCATCAAAGCAGTGACCGAGAGACTGAAAAACAGCTTCTATCTCAAGGCCATCAGACTGTTAAACAGCCATCACTAACATTGAGTGGCTGCTGCCAACATACTGACTCAACTCCTGCCACTTTAATAATGGAAGAATTGATGTAATAAATGTATCACTAGCCACTTTAAACAATGCCACTTCATATAATGTTTACATACCCTACATTACTCATCTCATATGTATATACTGTACTCTATACCATCTACTGCATCTTGCCTATGGCGTTCTATACCATCGCTCATTCAAATATTTTTTTATGTATATATTCTTATTCATTCCTTTACACTTGTATCTATAAGGTAGTTGTTGTGAAATTGTTAGGTTAGATTACTCGTTGGATATTACTGCATTGTCGGAACTAGAAGCACAAGCATTTCGCTACACTCGCATTAACACCTGCTAACCATGTGTATGTGACAAATAACATTTGATCCGAGTAAAAACCCTGTTTTAGGTCAGTTACCAGATCACCACTTTATTTTAAGGATGTGAAATGTCAGAATAATAGTAGAGAGAATGATTTATTTCAGCTTTTATTTCTTTCATCACATTGCCAGTGGGTCAGAAGTTTACATATACTCAATTAGTATTTGGTAGATTGCCTTTCAATTGTTTAACTTGGGTCAAACGTTTCGGGTAGCCTTCCACAAGCTTCCCACAATAAGTTGGGTGAATTTTGGCCCATTCCTCCTGACAGAGCTGGTGTAATTGAGTCAGGTTTGTAGGGCTCCTTGCTCGCACACACTTTTTCAGTTCTGCACACAAATGATCTAAAGGATTGAGGTCAGGGCACTGTGATGGCCACTCCAATACCTTGACTTTGTTGTCCTTAAGCCATTTTGCCACAACTTCGGAAGTATGCTTGGGGTCATTGTCCATTTTTGGAAGACCAATTTGCGACCAAGCTTTAACTTCCTGACTGATGTCTTGAGATGTTGCTTCAATATATCCACATCATTTCCCTCCCTCATGATGCCATCTATTTTGTGAAGTGCACAGAGTCCCTCCTGCAGCACAGCACCCCCACAACATGCTGCCACCCCGTGCTTCACAGTTGGGATGGTGTTCTATGGCTTGCAAGCCTCCCCCTTTTTCCTCCAAACATAATGATGGTCATTATGGCCAAACAGTTCTATTTTTGTTTCATCAGACCAGAGGACATTTCTCCAAAAAGTACAATCTTTGTCCCCATGTGCAGAAGCAAACCGTAGTCTGGCTTTTTTATGGCGGTTTTGGAGCAGTGGCTTCTTCCTTGCTGAGCGGCCTTTCAGGTTATGTTGATTATAGGACTTGTTTTACTGTGTAAATAGATACATTTGTACCTGTTTCCTCCAGCATCTTCACAAGGTCCTTTGCTGTTGTTCTGGGATTGATTTGCACTTTTCGCACCAATGTACGTTCATCTCTAGGAGACAGAACGCGTCTCCTTCCTGAGCGGTATGACGGCTGCGTGGCCCCACGGTGTTTATATTTGCGTACTATTGTTTGTACAGATGAACATGGTAACTTCGTTTGGAAATTGCTCCCAAGGAGGATCCAGACCTGTGGAGGTCTATTAAAAAAAATCTGAGGTCTTGGCTGATTTCTTTTGATTTTCCCATGATGTCAAGCAAAGAGGCACTGAGTTTGAAGGTGGGCCTTGAAATACATCCACAGGTACACCTTCAATTGACTCAAATGATGTCAATTAGCCTATCAGAAGCTTCTAAAGCCATTCCATCATCTTCTGGAATTTTCCAAGCTGTTTAAAGGCACAGTCAACTTAGTGTATGTAAACTTCTGACCCACTGGAATTGTGATACAGTGAAATAATCTGTCTGTAAACAATTGTTGGAAAAATTACTTGTGTCATGCACAAAGTAGATGTCCTAACCGACTTGCCAAAACTATCGTTTGTTAACAAGAAATTTGTGGAGTGGTTGAAAAACAAGTTATAATGACTCCAACCTAAGTGTATGTAAACTTCTGACTTCAACTGTAAGTAGGACACGTGACATTCCGGCAACTTTGAGAAAAAACACTTTTTATATCGGAGTTGTCTCAAGATGGCTATGCATATTCATGCAATTAGGCAAATAGCATTGCATCTCTCTTCATTGAATACAGGCGGTTGATGTCAACCACCCCCATCAAATATTAAAAAATACATCTCATTATTGTAATGCATCCAAAGAACGGATAGGTGGGAGCGAGACAGCCCGCAGTGCCGCTTTGTGGACAACGACTACTATTGTTACAGCAGAGAAACATGTATCTTGTCAATATATTCATAATCTTTGTTAATAGATACCTGGCCAACATCCAGTGAGATTGCAGAGCGCCAAATTCAAATACAGAAATACTCAATATAAAAATTCAGAAAACAAAACATATTTTACATAGTTTTAAAGATTAACTTCTTGTGAATCCAACCACGGTGTCAGATTTTAAAAATGCTTTACGGCGAAAGCATACCTTACGATTATTTGAGAACATAGCCCAGCAGACAAATCATTACAAACAGTAACCAGCCAAGTAGAAGAGTTACACAAGTCAGAAATAGAGATAAAATGAATCACTTACCTTTGATGATCTTTATATAGTTGCACTCAGAAGACATTCATTTACTCAATAAATGTTCCTTTTGTTCGATAAAGTCTCTTTCTATCCAAAAACCTCAGTTTTGTTCTCGCGTTTTCTTCATTAATCCACAGGCTCAAACGCAGTCACAACATGCAGACAAAAAATCTAAATTGTATCCGTAAAGTTCATAGAAACATGTCAAACGATGTTTATATTCAATCCTCAGGTTGTTTTTAGCCTAAATAATCGATAATTTTTCAACCGGACAATAACGTCGTCAATATAAAAGGTAAACATGAAGGCACTCTCTCGGTCGCGCGCATGAAAAAGCTCTGTGACACGGCAGGGTCCACTCATTCAGACTGCTCTTACTCCCTCATTTTTCAGAATATAAGCCTGAAACAATTTCTAAAGACTGTTGACATGTAGTGGAAGGCATAGGAACTGCAATTTGACTCCTAAGTCAATGGATACTGTAATGGTATTGAATAGAAAACTAAAAAATCCTACTTCCTGAATGGATTTTTCTCAGGTTTTCAGCCTGCCAAATCAGTTCTGTTATACTCACAGACACTATTTTAACAGTTTTGGAAACTTTAGAGTGTTTTCTATCCAAATCTAACAAATGCATATCATATCTTCTGGGCCCGAGTAGCAGGCAGTTTTATATGGGCATGCTTTTCATCCAAAATTCCGAATGCTGCCCCCTACCCCAGAGAAGTTAAAGATAATATGCTGAATCGCTCCGCCATTTCCTGGTTGCTAAAATTCTAATAGTTTGTCTAATATCAATTTATTTGACAAAACAAGCAACGTATAGGCCTATTGTAAAGAATCATTGTACCATCTAAACCGCTGTGAAGTATATTTTCAATAACCCAAAGGGTGCATTTGTAAATTCACTCTGGCTATCTACTCCAATTTCAGAGCACACTCCTCTGTGTACCAGAGCGCAGAATAACTGAGGAATTTACAAATGCGCAACACCCATTGAGGGTGAGTTCGTAAATGCACTCTGGAGTGCCTGAGTGCGCTCAGAGTATGCTCTGGGGTTCGTAAATTCAGAGCATTGTAAGATTGTCCATTCTTAAATCCAGATGGTTCGTTCTCGGAGCGTTCAGAGTGCACACTGGACGCTCTGGCCAAGGAGTAGGGTTGATCCTAGCTCACAACAGCAGTGAAGCACTCAAGCTAACTGGCTAAAGTTGGCTAGCTTGCTAGCTACTTCCAGACACAAATGAGAGAACACCTCGCTCTGACCATTTTACTCACCTTAGCAGAGCTGGCATTGGTGACTGTAACTGTGCTGCTGGCAACAATTTAATTATGTTTTTTCCCCAACGTTTACTGGCATTGGCCATATTCAACGGGTGTTAAGCGCTCGTAACTTAATCAGTTATTCTGCGCTCTGGCACACTTAGACGAGAGTGCTCTGATATCGCAGTAGATAGACAGAGTGAATTTACCAACGCACCCAAAATAGTGTATTTTCAGCTTTTTGAAGCTGGTGTACAAAACCAAAAGTAAAAGACACAAAAACAAAACGTAAGAAAGGGAAGCATAGAAATAGCCTACATAGAACAAATCTACCGCTTCTTAGACTTGCCTTCAATGAGATTGACATATCTATAACTAACATTTCTATGTGCATTTGGTCAGTCTCCCAGAAAGTTACATATTGCAGCTTTAAATATTGTATTATTCAAATGTAAAAAAAAAAAAAAAATGTAATATGAAAATATATCACATTACACATTTAGTAATGGCAGAATGATATTTCATGTTCAGTAACACTTTTGTATGACTTAAGTACATTATTTTATCAATAGGAGTGGGGGGAAAAGGTGCCTGTTGTTGTACATTGATAAGCACACCAAAGCACAACAAAGTCTGCATTAATGATAAGTAATCAAATATAGGTGGCACTTCTAAAAGCCTTTTTCACACAATAGCTGCTGAATTTGCAACATAACTTTTCTTTAATTTTGACCAGTTACAAGTAGGATTGCAAAGGGTCATACATTTTCCAAAATTTTTCCATGGGAAGTTAAGCCCGGGAATTTGGGGAATTTTGCTTAAATTCATCCAAAAAGTTAGCTTATAACAGTGAACCTTTTTTGTGGGATACACATAAGGCAATTCTAGGTCTTGTGGCATATTTTGGTTCAATGGAATTGCAACCCTCTTCATGCACAGTGCACTCCTCCATCACATGTACAGCTGATTCTCAAGATCTTGCACACAAAAGCCAAGGACTACATGCTTTCTGGTAAGTTTTAATTACAATACTGGGTGGGGTGAATATATTTTATATGACATACATGATTTTTTGTTAACTAGTAAATAGTAGCCTACAGCAAAGTGTGTTTTAAATAATTTCTAACTTGTTAACAATTTCTGCTAGTTAGTTTTTGCTACCATATGGGTTTTAGCTTGCTTGAGTCTGCTAACTGAGTGTTAATTCACCTGTTTCCATACATGTTTAATTTTAAAACATTTATTTTACAATGGAGTTGTTTAATCTAACTGCTTAACTATTTATCTGAACATGGAATTGTATTTGTTTTTTTTAATAAAATTTTTTCTCATCTTAACAGGAAAATGCCATGCAATTGCTCAAGCAATTTCTCCAACTGTCAACACATTGAAATGAATAAAGGACATATACCTGGAGACGCGTTGGTTGGGAATTGTGTGGAGGTGCGCGTTCGCGTGTGTGGTTTCAGAGCCGCGTACCTACTGTATGTCACAATTGGACAGTGAACTATCGTGTCCCAGCGTCTGTGGACTATGATTTACGCTTTAGCAGCAGGAGAACGAGCAATATCCACCGTTATAGTACGGGTGAAGCCTGAGCTGGAATGTGAAGCTGAAGCTGGTTAGCCTTAGAAAACGTCTGTGCTATCCGGGATCTTTGGGACATCCCTACCCCATTGAAGTAGAACTTTAAAATGGTTAAGGTTAGGTAAAGGTTATGGTTAAGGTTATAGTAAGGGTAGGTGTTAAGGATAGGGTTTAAGGGAACGTCCCAAGGACCCTGGATAGTACTGACCAAAATCCTTAGTTGATCCAGGCAGAGATATTTTTGATTAGATGGGAAACTCCATTGGAAGGAGTGAATGGGAGTCAATTGGGCACTAGCTTGAAATCTCAACATTAACATGAATAACGTGACGCTAAAACATTACAAATATTTTCCAGAGATGTGAGATAATTAACTTGTTCTCTGTAATATCATATAGCTTTGAAATCGTAACATTACATACTTAAAAGGAAAATACTAGGCAGGTTTCTCAACTCATGGTGCCTTTAATTATTATTATTTTTAATATAACCTTTATTTAACTAGGCAAGTCAGTTAAGAGCAAATTCTTATTTACAATGACCGCCTACACATCTGGGACATCTGCGAACTCTGAAAAAAAACTAAGTCAAATCATGGTCAGTGATCTTCAGGTCGGAGAGTCAGAGTTGTGCAGGATGCCAGTGTTTCCAACTTGGAATTCAGAGTTGTATGACCGTTTTAAACGATTTTCCCAGTTGGAAATAGTTTTTTCCATGAGTTCCCAGTTGACTTGAACGCACTGAAGTCGGAAGTCGAAGATTTCCGAGTATATATGTGAACAATGCATCATACCTTTTTAAGAAACGATTACGTGACGATTCCCTTAGCAACTGAGTGACGCAGATGACAACGGGAACGTGATTGGTCTACAGTCTGCTGGGCGGAGCATGAAACGTTTCGCCATTCATTTACCTATGGATTCTTATCTCCTCCTTTTCTAATATCTCTGGTAGATCTATCTTGATTTTTATGTGCGCAAAGGCCCGACAAATGTGTAAATTCTGAGAAGAGCAAGACCGACAAAAGCCCCCACGGTAGCCAATCAACGCACACATCAAACAAGTACACTCGAATCAGATTGGACCGTTGTCACTCTTGGGCTGCTGGCAATGCTAATATAGTCGCATTCTACGAAAGATCTTTGAAATTGGATCACATACCGGTACATCACCACTAGCTAGCTACCTTAATTGACTCAAAGGTGAGTGAACATCAATGTTACTACCAAAGAACGATATTAATAACCATATAATTTTTATTTTTGAGTATTTTTTTGACTGATTCAGAACACTCCATCATTCCTCACGTGTGGCGCTTGAACATCATAGCGCTCTGTCTCTTTCCTACTTTTTCTAATCTATTGCAGTGTTATGTTATAGGGTTCATGGATTGTGTGGTGTCATGTAGAGTGACTTGACCATCTGAAACAACTGAGTGACATGAACAAGCATGATGAAATACAATTTACAGTAGCATCATCAGTCGCGCTAAGGTAGCCTACTGTAGCCAACGCGGACAATGGTGGATTCCTATTACGCTGGTTTGGGATGAACCGGGCAATGTCCTGTCAAGTCATCGGGCGAATGTGGGGCGGGAGGAGCGCCTTTCTCAAATCAATCGGTAATCTGCGCCGATTGGTCATGGTGTCAACAAGGCAGAATGGTGCATCGTCCAGAAACCTACATCTCTTTTCCATTAACTAAATGTTGACTCTTCAAACTAGTTTTAATTGGGAAGGCAGATAAACGTTTTTATCAAAAGCAATCATATTTGCATGTGAAACAATTAATTACGTCACTTTTGTTTTTAGGCGTCTTCGCTATCCGCCAGAGCGGAGCACCTGGCTCACGACCGGGACGCATCCCTGTTCCAAAACGAATGCAATCACTTTTAACCCGGTTTAAACTCCTCCCACTAGGGTAACCCGGGCCAGGTAAACGAACCTCCTCAGTGTAAAATGCGGCGATTGCATCACCTATCTCATACGAAATTTTGTAGCCTAACAAAAAGTATAATTTGACATGCTGGTGAATGGAAGATGTATAGCATTTAGTAGCCTACGACGGAGGGTGAAAAAGTATTGCCTACAATAGAAAGGAGACATAATAGCAGCTATCAATTTGATGTCAGAATTTATATTTATATCTAATGTTACATAAGTGTTTTTTAATAGTTAAGTCTGCACAGGTTTGTCTGTCCACTGTTGAACAGATTGACACTAAACCTATAATCAATAACTAGAATCTTAAATGGTATGGCAACTGCTTGGCCTCTGACCGTAAGGGACTACAGAGGGTAGTGCGTACGGTCCAGTACATCACTGGGGCCAAGCTTCCTGCCATCCAGGACCTCTATACCAGACTGTGTCAGAGGAAAGCCCTAAAAATGGCCAAAGACTCCAGCCACCCTAGTCATAGACTGTTCTCTCTGCTACCACGCGGCAAGCAGTACCGGATCGCCAAGTCTAGGTCCAAAAGGCTTTTTAACAGCTTCTACCCACAAGCCATAAGACTCCTGAACAACTAATTAAATTGCTACCCGGACTATTTGCATTGACCCCCCCCCCCACCACCTCCATTTTACGGTGCTGCTACTCTCTGTTTATTATCCATGCATAGTCACTTTACCTCTACCTACATGTACATATTACCTCGACTAACCTGTGCCCCCACACACTGACTCTATCGGTACCCCCTGTATATAGCCTAGCTACTGTTATTTTAAAACATTTTTATTTTATTTTTTACTTCAGTTTAATTTAGTAAATACTTTCTTACCACAAATGTTTCTTAAAACTGCATTGTTGGGTAAGGGCTTGTAAGTAAGCATTTCACTGTATGGTCTACACCTGTTGTATTCGGCGCATATGACAAATACAATTTGATTAGATTTTTTGAAATATGTATACACTATTAAATCAGTACTAGCTAGGTAGTGTAGCCTGTAATTGCGAAACATTTTACATTTGCAAATGGTATATTGGATTGGGGGAAATTACGTGCTTTAATTCCCACTTTGTAGACTGTAAGACCAGTGCATCCTGGTTTTGCCTTTAGATAGTAGGATAAATGTAGGAAAACATAATTGTTTTATGATCCGATATAGCTGGCAGACTAAATTACTATTCATTGAGGCTAAATTCACAATCTGGCACTCATACCATCAGGGCCACCTAATCATCCCCAGCTTCCAATTGGCTCATTCATCCCCCCTCTCCCCTGTATCTATTCCCCAGGTCATTGCTGTAAATGAGAATGTGTTCAGTCAACTTACCTGGTAAAATAAGGTTTAAATAAGTACAATAAAAAACTAATATGATCCTTGGAAAAATGTGTAATATGTCAATTAGTTTGCATAGGCTTACTTGAATATTCAGAAAGCCCTATCAGTTTACCTATAGCAGGGATGGGCAACTGGTGGCCCCTCTTTTGTAGGCCACGGATCAATTCTCTTCACTGTCAAGAGGGGGACCGCTAAAATGTTTTGCTTGCAAGGAGAGAGCGCGTGCAGGGCACTCGACAAAATGTAGCCTAGGGCCCCCAAAAGGCTAGGACCGGCTCAGACTTCATGTTTGGGTATGGATGGATGGGTACGCAGCCCCGCAATCCACTGCGGCCCCTCAATGATGAATTCAGATTTTGTGTTGTGTAATGTTTATGGCCGATGAGCACCGATACGCTTTATCTATAATTTCTCTTCATATGACTTGGTTTGAAAAGGATTTGCCAGTAGATTGTCGACGTGATTCATAATAATGACTGCTTGTCCAGTTTACTATCTAAAATTTTGAAAGTATGATGTTGACATGATCAATCAAGATTATGATAACATCCATCAGTGGTTACCAGGTTGTTAGCTAGCTAGCTAGCTAATGCTGTAACATGACTGAACAATGTAAACGGCTCATGAACGGCCTGCAACATTGTTTATGAAAGTTAAAATGCCCCCCCCCCCCCCCCCCCAATATGCGATAGAAAGAAAATAACTAATCTGAGTTATAACATTTGAACAGTTTTATATAAACTGTTAATAAACTGTTTTCCCTGCAGTAATGGTTCAAGCATGACTGTCAAGAATCTGCCCTCAGTGTATTTTCTATGGCACTCAGAGGCTGCAGTGCAGCGACGTAATCGTTTGGAAAATTATTATTGGCGTGATTCTTTCTCCTAGGAGCAAGAGTGCTTCCAAATAAAAATTCCAGGTAGCACAGCAAAATGTTTAGGAGCATATGCAACCAAAATGGTAGCACTGTAGAGCCCTGCATCACATACATTGGAATGGGCAGTATCTGTTTCTGCAGACTGTGTGTTCTCCCACTCAGTATTTGTTACAGCACATGGACACTCATATCCCCATGTGGTCTCTCTCTCCCCACAGCCCCAGCTGTTGTTGGGGGCTGTCTTGCAGGGCCAAACACCAACATCCCTGCTTTATAGAGGTATTCAAAAGAGCACACCTAGGGTATTAATAGTAGCTGTAGTAAAAGGTAGTGTGTGTGGTGTTGCTGTGTTGGCCTCGCCAGCATCAGTGGCAGTAACTAAAGCTCAGAATGTTTAAGTTTCCTGGATGTGCTCGTTGCAGCCTCATACTGAAGTACACAGTCTTGGAAAAGGTAAACACTGTTGCTTCTTATGCAGTTGTTGTCTGTGTGAGCTAGTCTGCATCATCATCATCATCATGTAACCAGCCAATCAGTGTGTGCCGGGCAGGTGTGTGTGTGTGTGTTCCTTTCCCTTAGCACTCATTAACAGCTGCTTTTAGAGTTGATGGATACAGACTGTGTGTGCCTATTGTCATTTCCATGTAAAAGGATCCATGTCCACCAACGTCAAGTTCATAGGAGTATATCAAATTGGGTGTCAAATAAAGCTAAGAGTATATTTTAGAGAAATTAAGGCATAGATCCATTTTCCATAAAAAATGTTTTTGTCATAAGTAAAGTCTTTGATTTCTGGTCAAGAAAACATCTTAAAAGATATTAGAAATACACCAAAAGACCCCATCAACTAATATCAATACTTCTATATTTAGTTCTGGAGAAATTATTTGCCTTCTCTATGTTTAACTTCTCTGCGCTACGGGATCATTTTCCTAAACAACTGCAGAATTGCAGGGTGCAAAATATTACTACAAATATTTATAATCATGCAATCACAAGTGAAATATACCAAAACACAGCTTAGCTTGTTGTTAATCCACCTATTGTGTCAGATTTTGAAAATATGCTTTGCAGCGAAAGAAATCCAAGCTTTTGTGAGTGTATCAATCAATGCTAGAACAGCTAGCCCCAAATTACCATGGTCACGAAAGTCAGAAAAGCAATAAAATTAATCGCTTACCTTTGATAATCTTCGGATGTTTGAACTCACGAGACTCCCAGTTACACAATAAATGTTATTTTTGTTCAATAAATATTACTTTTATAACAAAAAAACGGCATTTGGGTTGCGCGTTATGTTCAGAAAACCAAAGCCTCATTCTGTTCAACGAAAATTCCAAAAAGTATCCGTTATGGTTGTAGAAACATGTCAAATGTTTTTTATAATCAATCCTCGGGTTGTTTTTAACAAACATAAACGATAATATTTCAACCGGACCGTAAACTATTCAATAAAAGAGAGAAAGAAAATGGAGAGCTACCCTTCTCGCGTGCAGGAACTAATCAAAGGACACCTGACTACGTTTGAAACATCTCGCTCATTTTTCAAAATAAAAGCCTGAAACTATGTCCAAAGCCTGGTCACAGCCTGAGGAAGCCATTGGAAAAGGAATCTGGTTGATACCCTTTTTAAATGGAAGAAAGACGGGCAAGGAAACACAGATAAAAAAAATTAAAAAATTACTTCCGGGTTAGAATTCCTCAGGTTTTCGCCTGCAGAATCAGTTTTGTTATACTCACAGACAATATTTTGACAGTTTTGGAAACTTTGGAATGTTTTCTATCCTAATCTGTAAACTATATGCATATTCTACGATCTGGACCTGAGAAATAGTCCATTTACCTTGGGAACGTTATTAAAAATAAAAAATAATAATAATCTGACCCCTAGCGTCAAGAGGTTAAGAAACATTGCCTTGTAATTATTTTACTAAAACCCCACTTATCGTTAATATACACTGCTCAAAAAAATAAAGGGAACACTTTAACAACACAATGTAACTCCAAGTCAATCACACTTCTGTGAAATCAAACTGTCCACTTAGGAAGCAACACTGATTGACAATAAATTTCACATGCTGTTGTGCAAATGGAATAGACAACAGGTGGAAATTATAGGCAATTAGCAAGACACCCCCAATAAAGGAGTGGTTCTGCAGGTGGTGACCACAGACCACTTCTCAGTTCCTATGCTTCCTGGCTGATATTTTGGTCACTTTTGAATGCTGGCGGTGCTTTCACTCTAGTGGTAGCATGAGATGGAGTCTACAACCCACACAAGTGGCTCAGGTAGTGCAGCTCATCCAGGATGGCACATCAATGCGAGCTGTGGCAAGAAGGTTTGCTGTGTCTGTCAGCGTAGTGTCCAGAGCATGGAGGCGCTACCAGGAGACAAGCCAGTACATCAGGAGACGTGGAGGAGGCCGTAGGAGGGCAATAACCCAGCAGCAGGACCGCTACCTCCGCCTTTGTGCAAGGAGGAGCAGGAGGAGCACTGCAGAGCCCTGCAAAATGACCTCCAGCAGGCCACAAATGTGCATGTGTCTGCTCAAACGGTCAGAAACATACTCCATGAGGGTGGTATGAGGGCCCGACGTCCACAGGTGGGGGTTGTGCTTACAGCCCAACACCGTGCAGGACGTTTGGCATTTGCCAGAGAACACCAAGATTGGCAAATTCGCCACTGGCGCCCTGTGCTCTTCACAGATGAAAGCAGGTTCACACTGAGCACATGTGACAGACGTGACAGAGTCTGGAGACGCCGCGGAGAACGCTCTGCTGCCTGCAACATCCTCCAGCATGACCGGTTTGGCGGTGGGTCAGTCATGGTGTGGGGTGGCATTTATTTCTTTGGGGGGCCGTACAGCCCTCCATGTGCTCGCCAGAGGTAGCCTGACTGCCATTAGGTACCGAGATGAGATCCTCAGAACCCTTGTGAGACCATATGCTGGTGCGGTTGGCCCTGGGTTCCTCCTAATGCAAGACAATGCTAGACCTCATGTGGCTGGAGTGTGTCAGCAGTTCCTTCAAGAGGAAGGCATTGATGCTATGGACTGGCCCGCCCGTTCCCCAGACCTGAATCCAATTGAGCACATCTGGGACATCATGTCTCGCTCCATCCACCAACGCCACGTTGCACCACAGACTGTCCAGGAGTTGGCGGATGCTTTAGTCCAGGTCTGAGAGGAGATCCCCCAGGAGACCATCCACCACCTCGTCAGGAGCATGCCCAGGAATTGTAGGGAGGTCATACAGGCACGTGGAGGCCACACACACTACTGAGCCTCATTTTGACTTGTTTTTAAGGACATTACATCAAAGTTGGATCAGCCTGTAGTGTGGTTTTCCACTTTAATTTTGAGTGTGACTCCAAATCCAGACCTCCATGGGTTGATAAATTTGATTTCCATTGATCATTTTTGTGTGATTTTGTTGTCAGCACATTCAACTATGTAAAGAAAAAAGTATTTAATAAGAATATTTCATTCATTCAGATCTAGGATGTGTTATTTTAGTGTTCCCTTTATTTTTTTGAGCAGTGTATTTTCTAATTTCTCTCCCTCATGAGGAGGGAGGATAATACAAGTTCATAGAAGTACCAAGTAAAGGTAGACCTACCAATTAGTTATAGTGTTTTTACTTATATCATGTTTTGTTTATGAATTATTAAGTGATTAAAACTCGTAATTATCTTACTGCAATTGAATTGGCTACAATGGGATATCATAGTAGTCACAGTTGGGACACTTGCTACTCTCTTCCACTGGCATACTGTTATGTTCAGCTCATAACTGTTTTCTTTCTCTGAAAACAGTCTGGACAACCCCTCATCTCTTCAATGTCACCTCTCCCGGCTCTTACTAACACCTACCCAACCCATGAGCCCCCTCACTTTCCATTTACTGTAACCATCATCCGCACCTACTGAGCACTGACCGACACTGGACGTCCATGGACGTTGAAAAGTAGTTTACATTTTGTCAGTCCGCTCTGGCTGTGATTTCATTGATTTTTGGGCCGGACCGTGGTTCAACGTCCACTGACGGCCTGTATTTGGCCCAAACAACCACGTCCATGATTGGTGACCAGACCAAATCTAAACCAATCATCGACGTCTATGTTTCACAAGTTTGGACAGCACAGTACAGTAAAGAAAAGTACAGTACAGTAGATTACACTAGAGCAGTGGTTCTCAACTGGTTTTGCCTCGGGACCCAAATTGAACCAGGTTGTCTCAGTCGCGACCCCAAGTTTCTTGTTGCGAAAAATAATCACCAAAATACAATCTGGAAAACAGTTTTTAATGCTATGTTGATAGTAAATGTAGCAATTACATGACAAGGGAACAACATTTCCACCTCTTTCATTTTGATCATATTCTTGATGAAGAATGTTAATAAAGTCACTGGTTTGAAACCACAAAATCAACCAAAATAGCTCTGCTAATAGCTCTATATTGAAAATACTGTGATTTGAAGAAACATTTTTCAGAGATTAAATTATTAAAACATGTATGTTCATTATCATTTCTACACACTTTCTACCTGGTTTAAGTCGTTTAAGTTCAGACTGGAGTATAACAAATATTTAAAAAATAAAACAATTTACACACACTATATATATATATTTTATTTTTTACACTTGCGACCCATTCAACCATTGCGACCCATTCAAAACTTCCTTCGACCCAAATTTGGTTGGTGACCCACCAGTTGAGAATCACTGCACTAGAGTACATTATAATGTATTGTACTGCACTCTACTGAATTATACTGTACTCTACTGAACTCCACTGTGATGTGCTGTACTGTGCTGTAGTGTGATGTCCAAACTTGTGAAACATAAATATCTACTATTGGTTCAGATTTGGTCTGGTCTGGACCAACCAAATTTGTTCTTGTTTGGGGGTTGAGCTCATTAGAATAATAGCAAGTTCGTAGAATAATACCCATGAATGCAAAGGATGATATTGCATATTTCTACCTTTGTGTACCTATTCATAATACATCATCATGAACAGATTGACATTCATATCCACAATTATGCATTTCTGTGTAGTACAGATCAGGCACGCGTTATGTAAATCTGTTACCGTAATTATTTTATTGGGTGTAAATCCACTTCACTTACTGTAGTTCAATAACCAAAGTTTTTTTTTTCAAACTCAAGGTGTCATGTGACACACCATTCTTTCTGCAGACATCTTTGAATCTTAATGTGGCGCAGATATTTAGCAAAGTTTTTTGGAAAACGTGGACACAAAGAACTGAGTGAGATTTTATTGTAATTCTGTTACCACACTTTGCATCTACACAGTTCTTCCAGGGTTTTGTGAAGTCTTGTGTGTACATTGTTGGAAGTAGTCCTTGTGCGTAGAGTTGTTATATTAGGCCTAAGTAAACTTTGAATTCAATGGTTTTTGTTTGGCATACATTTTAAAGAGAAAAATCGTAGTCACTGGCTAGGTTTCCATCCAATTGGCGACAGATTTTCTTGCAAATATTCTCAAATCTGCACAAACGAAATATGCATATTTTCCCACCGGTGGTGTTTCTACCAAACTGACTTGTTGCAGATAAAAATCAGTGTGTGATGTAGAGGTCGACCGATTTATAATTTTTCAACGCCGATACCGATTATTGGAGGACGAAAAAAGCCAATACCGATTAATCAGCCGATTTCTTTTTGTTTTTTATATATATATTTTTTTTTATTAATTAATTTTTTAATAACGACAATTACAACAATACTGAATGAACACTTTTATTTTAACTTAATATAATATATCAATATAATCAATTTAGCCTCAAATAAATAATGAAACATGTTCAATTTGGTTTAAATAATGCAAAAACAAAGTGTTGGAGAAGAAAGTAAAAATGCAATATGTGCCATGTAAAAAAGCAAACGTTTAAGTTCCTTGCTCAGAACATGAGACCATATGAAAGCTGGTGGTTCATTTTAACATGAGTCTTCAATATTCCCAGGTAAGAAGTTTTAGGTTGTAGTTATTATAGGAATTATAGGACAATTTCTCTCTATACCATTCGTATTTCATATACCTTTTGACTATTGGATGTTCTTATAAGCACTTTAGTATTGCCAGTGTAACAGTACAGCTTCCGTCCCTCTCCTCGCCCCTACCTGGGCTTGAACCAGGGACACCTCGTCAACAGCCACCCTCGAAGCATCGTTACCCATCGCTCCACAAAAGCCAAGGGGAACAACTACTTCAAGGTCTCAGAGCGAGTGACGTCACCGATTGAAACGCTATTAGTGCGCACCCCGCTAACTAGCTAGCCATTTCACATCAGTTACACCAGCCTAATCTTGGGAGTTGATAGGCTTGAAGTCATAAACAGCTCAATGCTTGAAGCACAGCGAAGAGCTGCTGACAAATGCAGGAAAGTGCTGTTTGAATGAATGCTTACGAGCCTGCTGCTGCCTACCACTGCTCAGTCAGACTGCTGTATCAGATATCAAATCATAGACTTAATTATAACTTAATAACACACAGAAATACGAGCCTTAGGTCATTAATATGGTCAAATCCGGAAACGATAATTTTGAAAACAAAACGTTTATTTCAGTGAAATACGGAACCGTTCCGTATTTTATCTAACGGGTGGCATCCTTAAGTCTAAATATTGCTGTTACATTGCACAACCTTCAATGTTATGTCATAATTATGTACAATTCTGGCAAATTAATTACGGTCTTTGTTAGAAAGAAATGGTCTTCACACAGTTCGCAACGAGCCAGGCGGCCCAAACTGCTGCATATACCCTGACTTTGCTTGCACGGAACACAAGAGAAGTGACACAATTTCCTTAGTTAAAATAAATTCATGTTAGCAGGCAATATTAACTAAATATGCAGGTTTAAGAATATATACTTGTGTATTGATTTTGAAGAAAGGCATTGATGTTTATGGTTAGGTACATTGGTGCAACGACAGTGCTTTTTTCGCGAATGCGTTTGTTAAATAATCACCCGTTTGGCGAAGTAGGCTGTGATTCGATGAGAAATTCACAGGCACCGCATCGATTATATGGAATGCTGGACAAGCTAGATAACTACACATGGTTGATGATATTATTAGTTTAACTAGTGATTATGTTAAGATTGATTGTTTTTTATAAGATACGTTTAATGCTAGCTAGCTACTTACCTTGGCTTCTTGCTGCACTTGCGTAACAGGTAGTCAGCCTGCCACGCAGTCTCCTCGTGGAGTGCAATGTAATCGGCCACAATCGGTGTCCAAAAATGCAGATTACCGATTGTTATGAATCGGCCATTCCGATTAATCGGTCGACCTCTAGTGTGATGATGTAGTGCACATAAAATGTACTTTTTCATGAACCAAATAAAAATCGAATGTTCAATATGTTTCCATCGCATTTTCAACTCTACCAATAGTTTTGTCACAAAAACTGTTGAGTTAAATAGTAAATGTGTCTACTCTGGTCTTGGCATATGTGTTCTAGCCAACAGCTCACAGATACAGTGTGGGTAGGCTCTGCAGATAGGCTAGTCTACAGTCGTGATCAAAAGTTTTGAGAATGACACAAATATTAATTTTCACAAAGTTTGCTGCTTCAGTGTCTTTAGATATTTTTGTCAGATGATACTATGGAATACTGAAGTATATTTACAATAATTTCATAAGTGTCAAAGGCTTGACAATTATATGAAGTTGATGCAAAGAGTCAATATTTGCACTGTTGACCCTTCTTTTTCAAGAACTCTGCAATCCGCCCTGGCATGCTGTCAATTAACTTCTGGGCCACATCCTGACTGATGGCAGCCCATTCTTGCATAATCAATGCTTGGAGTTTGTCAGAATTTGTGGGTTTTGTTTGTCCACCCGCTTCTTGAGGATTGACCACAAGTTCTCAATGGGATTAAGGTCTGGGGAGTTTCCTGGCCATGGACCCAAAATATCGATATTTTGTTCCCCGAGCCACTTAGTTATCACTTGCCTTATGGCAAGGGGATCCATCATGCTGGAAAAGGCATTGTTCGTCACCAAACTGTTCCTGGAAGTTGCTCTCGGAGGATGTGTTGGTACCATTCTTTATTCATGGCTGTGTTCTTAGGCAAAATTGTGAGTGAGCCCACTCCCTTGGCTGAGAAGCAACCCCGTACATGAATGGTCTCAGGATGCTTTACTGTTGGCATGACACGGGACTGATGGTAGCGCTCACCTTGTCTTCTCTGGACAACCTTTTTTCCGGAGGCCCCAAACAATCGGAAAGGGGATTGATCAGAGAAAGTGACTTTACCCCAGTCCTCAGCAGTCCAATCCCTGTACCTTTTGCAGAATATCAGTCTGTCCCCGATGTTTTTCCTGGAGAGAAGTGGCTTCTTTGCTGCCCTTCTTGACACCAGGCCATCCTCCAAAAGTCTTCGCCTCACTGTGTGTGCAGATGCACTCACACCTGCCTGCTGCCATTCCTGAGCAAGCTCTGTACTGATGGTGCCCCGATCTAGCAGCTGAATCAACTTTAGGAGACGGTCCTGGAGCTTGCTGGACTTTCTTGGGCGCCCTGAAGCCTTCTTAACAACAATTGAACCGCTCTCCTTGAAGTTCTTGATGATCCGATAAATGGTTGATTTAGGTGCAATCTTACTGGCAGCAATATCCTTGCCTGTGAAGCCCTTTTTGTGCAAAGCAATGATGACAGCACATGTTTCCTTGGTGGTAACCATGGCTGAGAGGAAGAACAATGATTCCAAGCACCACCCTCCTTTTGAAGCTTCCAGTCTGTTATTCGAACTCAATCAGCATGACAGAGTGATCTCCAGCCTTGTCCTCGTCAACACTCACACCTGTATTAACGAGAGAATCACTGACATGATGTCAGCTGGTCCTTTTGTGGCAGGGCTGAAATGCAGCGGAAATGTTTTTTTGGGATTCAGTTCATTTGCATGGCAAAGTTTGCAATTACTCTTCATAACATTCTGCAGTATATGCAAATTGCCATCATACAAACTGAGGCAGCAGACTTTGTGAAAATTAATATTTGTGTCATTCTCAACTTTTGGCCACGACTGTATATTAAAATATTATGGATAAGAGCAAGAATGTTTTTATTTGTCAAAACTGCAGTTGATTATTGATCATCTTGTCACCAGAATAAGATTTTAAGGATTTTAAAACATTCAGAAATGCAAGAGCCTTAAAATGATACAGTTGAGTTTAGCTTGTTTTAGTGCTCTTGAATACAGATGGCCAATCTAGCTGAGTATGAACAGAATTTACAAATGAACCCTGGACAGAGCATTGTTTCCCACATTGGACCTTTGTTTGGTCAAAGTTGCTGTACATTTCGTCCATTTTGACCTGTTAGGCTTTCTACACGATTGTTCCCACCTGCAATCCCTGAGAAGACTGCTATTTCAAAAGTGCTTTGCTTATCTGTTCAAGCAGTACAGAAAGGGAGAGTTGTCTTTGTTATCCAATAGAGTAATCAGGATAAGTAGTGTGTGTCTGTGTATGCAGAGCTAGGCTAATCAGCCCTTTTTAAAAAGAGACCCAACTGCAGAGACCGAGGTTTCGTGCTTTACGCTCTAGTCTCTGCAGTGTGTAGCCTATGTAGGCTACCTGTGTGAAAGTCTGGGTTGCAGTGTGTAGGCCTGTTGAGGGAGCATTCTCCCTGGCAGTATTCACCGGAACATATCCTGGCTTGTCCCTTGTTTTGTAAGGACAGGAATGGTAATAATGTATAAATAACCGGAATGTAACCACATTGGGTGTGTGTTCTTTTTTATAGATCTGCATATTAGCTGAGAAGGGTAGTACATTTTACTACAATAATTTGATAATCTGTCAGATACTATTTGTCTCCTCTCTCTCCGTCCTCTCTCTCTCAGGTGAGCCATGTCGTCGGTTCTCTCCAGCACAGACTCTGTGGGCGCCGAGCCCTCCGTCTGCCCCAACGCAGCCAAGCTCAGCAACACGCAAGCCAAAGGAGTGGCTGCCATTTTGAAAGGGGGGTGCAAGGTCAACAGGGAAGCCATGTTGAACGGCCACAAGCTCTCCATTAATGGATCGGCTCAAGTGAACGGGGACAGTGCTGGCCAAAAGGCCCAGAATGGGTCGGTCCATGTGAACGGGCACGAGGGGAAGAACGATCTAGAGAAGGCAGCCGCAGGCATGCAGGAGAGGCAGTGGATCCGTCCTGACTTGCCCAGCAAATGCACTTGGAAACTGGGCGGGTCTTCCGTAGATTCCCCTCACTGCCACTCTGAACTGTGAGTCACATCTCCATAACAGAACCACAGTATTTCCACATATTCTGCTGATCCACCTGCCTCTGAACACATACAGTGCATTCGGAAACTATTCAGACCCGTTGACTTTTTCCACATTTAGTTACGTTACAGCCTTATTCTAAAATGGATAAAAACAAATGTTTTCCTCATCAATCTACACACAATACCCCATAATGACAAAGCTAAAACAGTTTTTCAGAGATTGTATTCAAAGTAAGAAACTGAAATATCATATTTACGGGATTCAGACCATTTACTCAGTACTTTGTTAAAGCACCTTTGGCAGCGATTACAGGTTAAATTCTTCTTGGGTTTGATGCTACAAGCTTGGCACACCTGTATTTGGGGAGTTTCTCCCATTCTTCTCTGCAGATCCTCTCAAACTCTGTTAGGTTGGATGGGGAGCGTCGCTGCACAGCTATTTTCAGGTCTTTCCAGAGATGTTCAAGTCCAGGCTCTGGCTGGGCCACTCAAGGACATTCAGAGACTTGTCCCGAAGCCACTCCTGTGTTGTCTTGGCTGCGTGCTTAGGGTCGTTGTCCTGTTGAAAGGTGAACCTTCACCCCAGTCTGAGAACCTGCTCCAGAGTGCTCAGGACTTCATCAAGGATCTCTCTGTACTTTGCTCCGTTCATCTTTCTCTCGACCCTAACTAGTCTCCCAGTCCCTGCCACTGAAAACAATCCCCACAGCATGATGCTGCCACCAGCATGCTTCACTGTAGGGATGGTGCCAGGCTTCCTCATGACCTGACGCTTGGCATTCAGGCCAAAGAGTTCAATCTTGGTTTCATCAGACCAGAGAATCTTGTGTGTCATGGTCTGAGTCCTTTAGGTGCCTTTTGACAAACTCCAAGTGGACTGTCATGTGCGTTTTACTGCGGAGATGCTTACATCTGGCCACTCTACCATAAAGGCCTGATTGGTGGAGTGCTGCAGAGATGGTTGTCCTTCTGGAAAGTTATGCCACCTCCACAGAGGAACTCTGGAGCTCTGTCAAATGTGACAATTGGGTTCTTGGTCACCTCCCTGACCAAGGCCCTTCTCCCCCAATTGCTCAGTTTGACCGGGCGCCCAGCTCTAAGAAGAGTCTTGGTGGTTCCAAACTTCTTCATTTATGAATGATGGAGGCCACTGTGTTCTTGGATCTTCAATGCTGCAGAAATGTTTTGGTACCCTTCCCCAGATATCGGAACTCTACGGACAATTCCTTCGACCTCATGGCTTGGTTTTTGCTCTGACATGCACTGTCAACTATGGGAACTTATAGACAGGAGTGCCTTTCTAAATCATGTCAATTAAATTGAATTTACCACAGATGGACTTCAAGCAAGTTGTAGAAACTTCTCAAGGATGATCAGTGGAAACAGGATGCACTTGAGCTCAATTTTGAGTCATAGCAAAGGGTCTGAATATTTATGTAAATAAGGTATGTGGTTTATATTTTTAATACATTTGCAAAAATTTCTATAAACTTGTTTTTTCTTTCTCATTATGGGGTATTGTGTGTAGATTGATGAGGATTTTTATTTTATTTAATCCATTTTAGAATAAGTCTGTAACATAACAAAATATGGAAAAAGTCAAGGGGTCTGAGTACTTTCCGAATGCACTGTATAGTTTACATAGTTCACTGACTCTACTAATTTCCCTTGCGTAGCTAAGATATAGTCACCAGCTTGCTTCACTTGAAAGGAGAAAAAAGAAGCAAGATAGCCCAGCCCTATGTGCTTTTATGTTTCTCGTTTGGTTGAGCAACAACATTAAAAGCAGGATGTTGTTTTGAAGAATGTGATATTTAGCCTGTCTCCATTTTCCTGCATAATGACACACCTGAAAGGACCACAGCCACAGAGAGGACCCAGGAGTGAGGAAGGGTTGGGCAGAAGATGTTTGGTGTTTCACCATGACATGGCAATTTTAGGATTGTTTCCAGCAACACTGAAGTGAGCTGGCATTTTGGCCTAGGGAAAAGGGTATGTGCGTGTGCATTTCTCTGGAACAGTCTGGCTGTTTGACACTGTAGTCTCTCCACTCAATAAATGTAAGTTGTTATATAAGGCATCAACAACTCAGTGCTGCCTGCCACATGCACAGGCGTGTTTGTCTAACTGACAAACAGAATCCATAGGCTACAGTACCATGTTACTAAACTCTGTCCCAAAGATGTCATGATACAGAGGTTACCCTGTTACAAAAGTAGCCAAGTTACACAAGTTTCCAAATTACAAAACTGTAACAACATTCAAGAAGATACACTACATGACCAAAAGTATATGGACACCTGCTCGTCAAACATCTCATTCCAAAACCATTGGAATTAATATGGAGTTAGTTCCCCCTTTGCTGCTATAACAGCCTCTACTTTTCTGGAAAGGCTTTCTACTAGATGTTGGAACATTGCTGCGGGGACTTGCTTCCATTCAGCCACAAGAGCATTAATGAGGTCGGGCACTGATGTTGGGCGATTAAGCCTGGCTCGCAGTCGGCGTTCCAATTCATCCCAAAGGTGCTCGATGGGGTTGAGGTCAGGGCTCTGTGCAGGCCAGTCAAGTTCTTCCATACTGATCTTGACAAAACCTCACTTTGTGCATGGGGCATTGTCCTGCTGAAACAGGAAAGGGCCTTCCCCAAACTGTTGCCACTAAGTCAGAAGCACAGAATCGTCTAGAATGTAATTTTATTCTGTAGTGTTAAAGTTTCCCTTCACTGGAACTAAGGGGCCCGAACCATGAAAAGCAGCCCCAGACTATTATTCCTCCTCCACCAAACTTTACAGTTGGCACTATGCATTGGGGCAGGTAACGTTCTCCTAGCCTCCGTCAAACCCAGATTAGTCCGAGGGACTGCCAGATGGTGAAGCGTGATTCATCACTCCAGAGAACTCGTTTCCACTGCTCCAGAGTCCAATAGCAGCGAGCTTTATACCACTCCAGCCGACACTTGGCATTGCTCATGGTGATCTTAGGCTTGTGTGCGGCTGCTCGGACATGGAAAACCATTTTATGAAGCTCCTGACGAACAGTTCTTGTGCTGACGTTAGCTGTCCTCTTGTGTGGCTTACCACTTCGCGGCTGAGCCGTTGTTGCTCCTAGATGTTTCGTCTTCACAATAACAGCACTTACAGTTGACTGGGGTAGCTCTAGCAGCCCAGAAGTTTGACGAACTAACTTGTTGGAAAGGTAGCATCCTATGACGGTGCCACGTTGAAAGTCACTGAGCTCTTTAGTAAGGCCATTCTACTGCCAATGTTTGTCCTTGGAGATTGCATGGCAGAGCGCTCAATTTTATACACCTGTCAGCAACAGGTGTGGCTGTAATAGCCGAATACACTAATTTGAAGTGGTGTCCACATACCTTTTTATATATAGTGTACTTTGGAGCAAATATACCTATGTTTACAGAGCATGTGACAAATACAATTTAATTTGATTTGTTTTTGTTGCCTTGTTTCCTTGGCTATTTGGGAATGATTTTCTGTGTATATTAATTAACTGGGTCTCCATCCCATACCCGCCTCTCAGGACTGAAGCCCCCAGCATTCTACCCAACATCCTCGGGAAGATCGGAGACACACCTCTGGTCCGCATGAACAAGATCCCCAAAGCCTTTGGCCTTAAGTGTGAACTCTGTGAGTATTTACACATACACACACACAGTCAACCTTGAAGGCATGACACACAGTCAACACACACAGCATGGCACCCACTAAACATATTGACACTAGCTAAAAGACAACCAGATAAAGGCAATGTCTGTATTTGCACTTCCTTGTTTGTGTCAACATGATGGAAATACAGTAACTTATCTGGCTGTGTCATTTTTAACTCACATTCCCCCCCCCCCCCCCCCCCCCCCCCAAAAAAAAACTGTTGAGTGTGTTTGATTGACACATTGTGGGCGATCAGCTCTCTTCCCCAGAGCAGTTATATGTTTTAAAGCATAAATCCAGTAGTAGAGGACATGACAAAGAGGGAGGGATCGAGAGAGAGGAAGGAGCGAGGGTTAGGAGAAATGGAGAGAGGGAGAAGGAGATGGAGAAAGAAATGGGTACATGGCAATGAAGAGAGGGATAAAATAGAAGTGAGGGAGAATGAAATAATTGACCAAAGAAGAGTGCAAGAGCGAGGTAGAGGAGGCTCTCTAGACTCCTCCTGTAGTACAGTTTAGCTGTGAACGGTTACCCTTTGTTACACTGTCATTACTTCAAAGTAAACGTAAGGGTATCACATAGCCTCCTTTCCTGACATTACAGTCCACTAGGCTTCACTGTATGATGGTAGGGGTCTTGTCTGAAGTAGGTTAGTCCACTCTGGGTGGAGGGGGGTATGGTCACCTGAAAGACCCTCTGCTCTGTGGGAATAGGTGACCTTCTGAGGGCCACTGTAGCAAGGTGGGGTGGGAGGGGCGGCAGGAGAGGGGCAAGGTCTTGTATCAGGTGCCACTAGGCAGGATTGTGACAGTCACAAGGTTTGGGAAGTCTTGGGAAGTCAGGAGGTTCTTGTTAAAGACCAGTTATTCTGCACGGCGACTAGCTAGCTCAGACAGACCCTTGTTTTTTCTCTGATTGATTGGTACAGTTGACCAATGACCGGTAAAGTACAATAATACTAGAGTTAATAATAGTGCCGTTTGGTACCACCCTCCATGTCGGGGGGGTTTGAGTTCACTGCATGTGAACCATGTCACGGTCCTCCGTCTAAATCTTTCCCCTCTTGCCAGTGAGTGTTTTTTTTTATGGGCCTGATTGTTTAGAGTCAATCTCTGGTTGATTCACATGGCTTAGTAGGACAAAGAGGCCTGTTTCCATGGTACTTCCATGGATTTTCACGTGATTCAGATTTACTTTTTGGCTGTCCATAGTGGATTTGGGGCAGTTTGGAATCTGTGCCAATCGGCTGTTCTACGTGTGAAAGGGAGAGTGGATGTGGTATGTGTGCGGACCTTTGGACGACCCCCCCCCCCCCCCCCATTTTCCAAATCGGCTCATGGGGGCTCAGTCTCTTCCCATGATCCCCCCCTGCCTGGGGCAACTTCTACTGTAATCCCTTGTGTTGTTAAGGGGCTTTATAGTTAACTTGTACATAGGGGGATTTTAGTTTGAGTCTTTTCTGTGGTATTAAAATATGTTTTCTAAATTGGTTTGTTTTGCCCATATGTTGTTACGCTTAAGTAAAGGATAACATGAGCCAGCGGAGTACATATTCAACATTTCCTCACACGTTACCACCCTGTCTCTTTTACTTTCTTTCTTTCTTTCTTTCTGTGTGTGTGTGTGTGTGTAGTGGCCAAGTGTGAGTTCTTTAACGCAGGGGGCAGTGTGAAGGACCGTATCAGTCTAAGGATGGTGGAGGATGCAGAGAGAAATGGGATCCTCAAACCAGGAGACACCATCATCGAGCCCACCTCTGGCAACACAGGTACGCATGAGAGAGACAGACAGACAAGGCCCTCTCTGTGGAATTGGCTATGTGACTCACAGCAGAAAGATTACACCCCAGTCAAAGGATTTATGTTTGTGTTTTTTTGTTTGTGAGTATGCCTGTCCAAATGTGTGTACACGTGTGTGTGCGTTTAAAATGAGTTTTGCCTGGTGTGGTCACTGAGACCTCCCAGCCTACCTTTGACATTAGGATCCACTGTAGCCCTGTGTTGTGCAGTATTGTCTGTACTGCTGACATGACCAGCTATTCACACCTGTATTTACACCTGTCCTCTCTCTCTCTCTCTCTCTCTCTCTCTTTGTGCTGCAGGTATTGGTCTAGCCCTGGCCTCTGCAGTTAAAGGCTATCGCTGCATCATCGTCATGCCTGAGAAGATGAGCATGGAGAAGGTGAGGCTGCTGTGTGTTTGTGCACTCGTGTACGTTTGTGTCTGTGTGTCCATGCATAGGCATTTGTTATGTAACTAACTGTAATCTGGTCTTGTGTTCCTCAGGTGGATGTGCTTAGAGCCTTGGGGGCGGAGATCGTGCGTACCCCAACCGCGGCCCGCTTTGATTCGCCGGAATCCCACGTGGGCGTGGCCTGGCGTCTGAAGAATGAGATTCCCAACTCTCATATCCTGGACCAGTACCGTAACCCTAGCAACCCCCTGGCCCACTACGACACCACTGCCGAGGAGATCCTGGAGCAGTGCGATGGTATGTGTGTGTGTGATAGAGAAATTGAGTGGAGAATACCCTTTTCCTACTACTGTACTAATAGACAAATCTTTCTGCGTCGCTCTGCTCTTGCAGGTAAGGTGGACATGTTGGTGGCAGGAGCTGGCACAGGTGGCACCATCACTGGTATCGCCCGCAAGCTGAAGGAGAGATGCCCCAACATCAAGGTAGTGCACTGAGTCAAAAACACAGTGCACTACTGACTTGCATGTTATTGCCCTGCCCTGTGTACTTTGTCTTCGAGAGACAATTGCAAATTAATTTAGCTGAACGTTTTTAGCAACAACGTCAATTTAAGACCCACAGGGTATTTCAACCACACCTGTTGCTGACAGGTGTATAACATTGAGCACACAGCCATGCAATCTCCATAGACAAACATTGTCAGTAGAATGGCCTTACTGAAGAGCTCAGTGACTTTCAACGTGGCACCGTCATAGGACGCCACCTTTCCAACAAGTTAGTTCGTCAAATTTCTGGCCTGCTAGAGCTGCCCCGGTCAACTGTAAGTGTTGTTATTGCGAAGACAAAACGTCTAGGAGCAACAACGGCTCAGCCGTGAAGTGGTAAGCCACACAAGCTCACAGAACAGGACCGCCAACGTCAGCACAAGAACTGTTCGTCAGGAGCTTCATGAAATGGTTTTCCATGTCCGAGCAGCCACACACAAGCCTAAGATCACCATGAGCAATGCCAAGCGTCGGCTGGAGTGGTATAAAGCTTGCCGCCATTGGACTCTGGGGCAGTGGAAACGCGTTCTTTGGAGCGATGAATCACGCTTCACCATCTGGCAGTCCGACAGACGAATCTGGGTTTGGCGGATGCCAGGAGAACGCTACCTGCCCTAATGCATAGTGCCAACTGTAAAGTTTGGTGGAGGATAAATAATGGTCTGAGGCTGTTTTTCATGGTTCGGACTAGGCCCCTAACACTACAGCATACAATGACATTCTAGATGATTCTGTGCTTCCAACTTTGTGGCAACAGTTTGCGGACGCCCTTTCCTGTTTCAGCATGATAATGCCCCCGCGCACAAAGAGAGGTCCATACAGAAATGTTATGTCGAGATCGGTGTGGAAGAACTTGACTGGCCTGAACAGAGCCCTGACCTCCACCCCATCAAACACCTTTGGGATGAATTGGAACTCCGACTGTGAGCCAGGTTTAATCGCCCAACATCAGTGCTGACCTCACTAACACTCCTCTGGCTGAATGGAAGCAAGTCCCTGCAACAATGTCCCGACATCTAGTGGAAAGCCTTCCCAGAAGAGTGGAGGCTGTTATAGCACCAAAGGGGGGACCAACTCCATATTAATGAGCATGATTTTGGAATGAGATGTTCGACAAGCAGGTGTCCACATATTTTTGGTCATGTAGTGTAACGTATTGAGCTAAGCCATGAAGTTGGATCCTAAAATAATATTAAGCCTGCCACTGATAAATAAAGCCATAAAATGTATCTCAAATTGATAAAGTAAAGATCAAACAGTTGCCTCACTTGCCTTTGCTTTATCTTTGTGTGTGATGTATTTATTACCGTGTTATTTTTGCCTATTGATGTAATGGTTAGTTAACATTGTTGTTCTGTGTTGTGTAGATTGTGGGTGTGGACCCTGAGGGTTCTATACTGGCTGAGCCAGAGAAGCTGAACAAAACCGATAAGACCCAGTACGAGGTGGAGGGCATCGGATACGACTTCATCCCTACTGTACTAGACAGATCTGTGAGTGTGTGACAGTGACCTCCTGAGATGAGCTGTGTGTGAGACTGGTAGTGCTGGGTTTTCTATTCTGTATACAGTAAGATCTACAATAATATACAGTATGACAGCTCAAACTCAAGTGTGTTCAAATTGTGGAAGGTAAATGATTCATTATCTATACATAATGTATGTTGTATCTGTGTGCTATGGTAGAATGCATATGAATGTTTCTCTCTTTTGCAGGTAATTGACAGGTGGTATAAGTCCAATGACGATGAGTCTTTTGCCATGTCACGCATGCTGATCAGGGAGGAGGGGCTTCTCTGCGGTAGGTTGACGTCACACACAATGACTGGTGCGCCCAAAAAGCATAATTCTGTAATAGTGTGTATCTCTGTGTAGTACTGTATGGTCTAGCTCTCTCTCTCTCTCTCTCTCTCTCTCTCGGTCTCTCTCGCTCTCTCGGTCTCTCTCTCGGTCTCTCTCTCTCTCTCGATCTCTCTCCCTCTCTCTCTCGGTCTCTCTCTCTGTGTGTCTCTCTCTCTGTGTGTCTCTCTCTCTGTGTGTCTCTCTCTGTGTGTGTCTCTCTCTCTCTCTCTCTCTCTCTCTCTCTCTCTCTCTCTCTCTCTCTCTCTGTCTCTCTGTCTCTCTGTCTCTCTGTCTCTCTGTCTCTCTGTCTCTCTGTCTCTCTGTCTCTCTGTCTCTCTGTCTCTCTGTCTCTCTGTCTCTCTCTGTCTCTCTGTCTCTCTGTCTCTCTCTGTCTCTCTGTCTCTCTCTGTCTCTCTCTGTCTCTCTCTGTGTCTCTCTGTCTCTCTCTGTGTCTCTCTCTCTCTCTCTCTGTGTCTCTCTCTCTCTCTCTCTGTGTCTCTCTCTCTCTCTGTGTCTCTCTCTCTGTCTCTCTCTCTCTGTGTCTCTCTCTCTGTCTCTCTCTCTCTGTGTCTCTGTCTCTCTCTGTGTCTCTCTCTCTGTCTCTCTCTCTGTGTCTCTGTCTCTCTCTCTCTGTGTCTCTGTCTCTCTCTCTCTCTGTGTCTCTCTCTCTCTCTCTCTGTGTCTCTCTCTCTGTGTCTCTCTCTCTCTCTCTCTCTGTGTCTCTCTCTCTGTGTCTCTCTCTCAATTCAATTTCAATTCAAGGGGCTTTATTGGCATGGGAAACGTGTTAACATTGCCAAAGCAAGTGAGGTAGATAATATACAAAAGTCAAATAAACAATAAAAATGAACTGTAAACATTACACATACAGAAGTTTCAAAACAATAAAGACATTACAAATGTCATATTATATATATGCAGTGTTGTAACAATGTACAAATGGTTAAAGCACACAAGTTAAAATAAATAAACATAAATATGGGTTGTATTTACAATGGTGTTTGTTCTTCACTGGTTGCCCTTTTCTGGTGGCAACAGGTCACAAATCTTGCTGCTGTGATGGCACACTGTGGAATTTCACCCAGTAGATATGGGAGTTTATCAAAATTGGATTTGTTTTCGAATTCTTTGTGGATCTGTGTAATCTGAGGGAAATATGTCTCTCTAATATGGTCATACATTGGGCAGGAGGTTAGGAAGTGCAGCTCAGTTTCCACCTCATTTTGTGGGCAGTGAGCACATAGCCTGTCTTCTCTTGAGAGACATGTCTGCCTACGGCGGCCTTTCTCAATAGCAAGGCTATGCTCACTGAGTCTGTACATAGTCAAAGCTTTCCTTAAGTTTGGGTCAGTCACAGTGGTTAGGTATTCTGCCACTGTATACTCTCTGTTTAGGGCCAAATAGCATTCTAGTTTGCTCTGTTTTTTTGTTAATTCTTTCCAATGTGTCAAGTAATTATCTTTTTGTTTTCTCATGATTTGGTTGGGTCTAATTGTGCTGTTGTCCTGGGGCTCTGTGGGGTGTGTTTGTGTTTGTGAACAGAGCCCTAGGACCAGCTTGCTTAGGGGACTCTTCTCCAGGTTCATCTCTCTGTAGGTGATGGCTTTGTTATGGAAGGTTTGGGAATCGCTTCCTTTTAGGTGGTTGTAGAATTTAACGGCTCTTTTCTGGATTTTGATAATTAGTGGGTATCGGCCTAATTCTGCTCTGCATGCATTATTTGGTGTTCTACGTTGTACACGGAGGATATTTTTGCAGAATTCTGCATGCAGAGTCTCAATTTGGTGTTTGTCCCATTTTGTGAAATCTTGGTTGGTGAGCGGACCCCAGACCTCACAACCATAAAGGGCAATGGGCTCTATGACTGATTCAAGTATTTTTAGCCAGATCCTAATTGGTATGTTGAAATTTATGTTCCTTTTGATGGCATAGAATGCCCTTCTTGCCTTGTCTCTCAGATCGTTCACAGCTCTGTGGAAGCTACCTGTGGTGCTGATGTTTAGGCCGAGGTATGTATAGTTTTTTGTGTGCTCTAGGGCAACGGTGTCTAGATGGAATTTGTGGTCCTGGCGACTGGACCTTTTTTGGAACACCATTATTTTGGTCTTAGTGAGATTTACTGTCAGGGCCCAGGTCTGACAGAATCTGTGCAGAAGATCTAGGTGCTGCTGTAGGCCCTCCTTGGTTGGTGACAGAAGCACCAGATCATCAGCAAACAGTAGACATTTGACTTCGGATTCTAGTAGGGTGAGACCGGGTGCTGCAGACTGTTCTAGTGCCCGCGCCAATTCGTTGATATATATGTTGAAGAGGGTGGGGCTTAAGCTGCATCCCTGTCTCACCCCACGACCCTGTGTGAAGAAATGTGTGTGTTTTTTGCCAATTTTAACCGCACACTTGTTGTTTGTGTACATGGATTTTATGATGTCGTATGTTTTACCCCCAACACCACTTTCCATCAATTTGTATAGCAGACCCTCATGCCAAATTGAGTCAAAGGCTTTTTTGAAATCAACAAAGCATGAGAAGACTTTGCCTTTGTTTTGGTTTGTTTGGTTGTCAATTAGGGTGTGTAGGGTGAATACATGGTCTGTTGTACGGTAATTTGGTAAAAAGCCAATTTGACATTTGCTCAGTACATTGTTTTCATTGAGGAAATGTACGAGTCTGCTGTTAATGATAATGCAGAGTATTTTCCCAAGGTTACTGTTGACGCATATTCCACGGTAGTTATTGGGGTCAAACTTGTCTCCACTTTTGTGGATTGGGGTGATCAGTCCTTGGTTCCAAATATTGGGGAAGATGCCAGAGCTTAGGACGATGTTAAAGAGTTTTAATGTAGCTAATTGGAATTTGTTGTCTGTATATTTGATCATTTCATTAAGGATACCATCAACACCACAGGCCTTTTTGGGTTGGAGGGGTTTTATTTTGTCCTGTAACTCATTCAAGGTAATTGGAGAATCCAGTGGGTTCTGGTAGTCTTTAATAGTTGATTCTAGGATTTGTATTTGATCATGTACATGTTTTTGCTCTTTATTCTTTGTTATAGAGCCAAAAAGATTGGAGAAGTGGTTTACCCATACATCTCCATTTTGGATAGATAATTCTTCGTGTTGTTGTTTGTTTAGTGTTTTCCAATTTTCCCAGAATTGGTTAGAGTCTATGGATTCTTCAATTACATTGAGCTGATTTCTGACGTGCTGTTCCTTTTTTTTCCGTAGTGTATTTCTGTATTGTTTTAGTGATTCACCATAGTGAAGGCGTAGACTCAGGTTTTCCGGGTCTCTATGTTTTTGGTTGGACAGGTTTCTCAATTTATTTCTTAGATTTTTGCATTCTTTATCAAACCATTTGTCATTGTTGTTCATTTTCTTCGGTTTTCTATTTGAGATTTTTAGATTTGATAGGGAAGCTGAGAGGTCAAATATACTGTTAAGATTTTCTACTGCCAAGTTTACACCTTCACTATTGCAGTGGAACGTTTTACCCAGGAAGTTGTCTAAAAGGGATTGAATTTGCTGTTGCCTAATTGTTTTTTGGTAGGTTTCCAAACTGCATTCCTTCCATCTATAGCATTTCTTAATGTTACTCAGTTCCTTTGGCTTTGATGCCTCATGATTGAGTATTGCTCTGTTCAAGTAGACTGTGATTTTGCTGTGGTCTGATAGGGGTGTCAGTGGGCTGACTGTGAACGCTCTGAGAGACTCTGGGTTGAGGTCAGTGATAAAGTAGTCTACAGTGCTACTGCCAAGAGATGAGCTATAGGTGTACCTACCATAAGAGTCCCCTCGAAGCCTACCATTGACTATGTACATACCCAGCGTGCGACAGAGCTGCAGGAGTTGTGACCCGTTTTTGTTGGTTATGTTGTCATAGTTGTGCCTAGGTGGGCATATGGGGGAGGGAATGCTGTCACCTCCAGGTAGGTGTTTGTCCCCCTGTGTGCTGAGGGTGTCAGGTTCCTGTCCAGTTCTGGCATTTAGGTCGCCACAGACTAATACATGTCCCTGGGCCTGGAAATGATTGATTTCCCCCTCCAGGATGGAGAAGCTGTCTTCATTAAAATATGGGGATTCTAGTGGGGGGATATAGGTAGCACACAGGAGGACATTTTTCTCTGTTAAGATAATTTCCTTTTGAATTTCTAGCCAAATGTAAAATGTTCCTGTTTTGATTAATTTAATGGAGTGAGTTAGGTCTGCTCTATACCAAATTAGCATTCCCCCAGAGTCCCTTCCCTGTTTCACACCTGGTCGTTTGGTGGATGGGACTACCAGCTCTCTGTAACCTAGAGGGCAACCAGTGGGTCCGTCTCCTCTGTACCAGGTTTCTTGCAGGATGACAATGTCTGCATTACCGATTTCTTTGGTGAAGTCCGGGTTCCTGCTCTTTAGGCCAAAGGCAGATGACCTCAGACCTTGGATATTCCAGGATGATATAGTGAAGGCTTTTTGTTCCATAAAGTGTCCAATGTTGTTGGTTGGGGTTTGGCCTCAGGCCAGTAAGTGTGAGCAGAGCCTGCTGAGCATCTGGTACATGCCGTTGGCTTGGGCGAGTGTAAGAGTGGGGGTTGGGCCTGTTTGCCCGCTCACTACCTGGGCGTATGTGTGACTTCCATGTTGATGCCCTCTTTGCGGGGGTGGGGTGCATGGGGTGGGCAGGAGTGGCATGGGTCTGATCTGAGGGGGCCTAAATTGGGTGTGGGCATGGTTGATGTGGGGGGGGTGTGTAGGTCCAGGGGGGGGTCCTGGAGGTCTTGGAGGGTGTCTCGCTGGTCTGGGTGGGGTGTCTATTGATCTGTTGCTCCTGTGTGAAGTGTTGGTGCTTCGTTTGAGAGCGATGTCCTTTAGAGTCCGGGCAAAGGTGGGCACTGCTGCCTTGTAGAGGTGGACCTGGTCATAGAGGCTGTTCAAGTCCAGGGTGGAGTGGTGTGCCAGAAAAACATTTGGTTTTGAGGCACAGTCACGGGAAATGCTTGCGTTTACCCGCTGTATTGTAGCAGGGTGGAAGTCTTTTCGTGGTAGCAGGGTGGAGATAACCACTTGTGCGTTGGGGAAAGTAGAAGAAGCTTTTTCAATCACTCCCTTCAGTGCTGTGGCCACCCTTTCCTGCTGTGCTCTCAGGTCGTTTGTGCCTGTGTGTATTATTATGTGGCTAGGTGAGCCTAGTTTGTCCTCAGACAGAAGGTCTAGGGCGCGCTGGGTGTTTGGACACCAGAGTTTAGACACACTGTGTTTGGGAAAAAGTATTTTTTCTTCTATATATTTCCCATTTGAGTCCATAAGAAGGACAATCTGTGTCTTGTGTTTGTCCTCAGTGGGTGTGGGGGGGTTGTCAGGAGGGCTATCAGGGTGGCTGACAGGGGGGGTGCTCAGAGGGGGTGAGAGCTGCTGGGCTTGGGGTTTTTCTTTTGTCTGTTCTGTTGTGATGTCGTTTCTATGGTCAGGGTCTGGTGTGGACTGTTCTGCTGTGGTGTCGAGACTTTTGTAGGGTGCTGAGGTGGGCTGTTCTGCTGGCTTCTCTGTGGGGATGGCCACCTCCCTAGTGGGTTGTTCTCTGTCACATGCCATCCCCCTCAACCTCTCCTCCAGCAGTCTGATCCTCTCCTCCATCCCCCTCTCCCTCTCCTCCTGCAGTCTGATCCTCTCCTCCATCCCCCTCTCCCTCTCCTCCTGTAGTCTGATCCTCTCCTCTAGTGCTCTGTTCTTCTCCTGCTCCTGCTCTTTCTCCTGTTGATGTTGTCTCACCACTGTCCATAGTGCAGATATGTCTCTCTCCACCTCCAGCTCTCCAGGTCTGTTTAAGGGGGTGTTGTTGTGCTGGACTGTTGTCTGGGTCTGTGCTGACTGGAGTGTGATCACCAGCTGTTCCAGCTCCACCTGCCTTACCTCCAGCTGGGTGAATTTATCCTTCATTTCAATGAGGGAGAAGTACTCTGTACTGGGAGGTTGACTGTCTGCTGAGGGTTGCTCGTCTGTGGGGTTATATGGTGAAGAGGTTTGGTCTGACCCACTTGGGGTGGGGGTATCTTTATCAAGGGAGAGCTTCTCCTGCTGGGCTAATTCTTTGATTAGGTGAAAGTCCAGCTGAAACTGTTTGTGGTTGCCCTGTACAATTACTGTTCCAGACTTATAGAGATTTATATTAGCTGACTCCTCGTCCTCGTTGTCAAGAATCCTGAGTTTCCACCCCTCGTTAACCCCCCCTCTCTTAACAGAGGGGTAGTGTGCTAATATAGCACTGTGCCATGCCAGGGGATGGTTTGTGTGGAAGATAAGGTTGCTGATGTTCCCATTTTTGTAATAGTCAGCAAAAAGTGTCTCTTGATTTTCCATAAGGAGCTTCATTTTGTGATCTTTTCTTGTCTTATCATTTTTTACATGCACAGGGTACTGTATTTTAATTACTTCTGAACAGCGGGAGGCAGCTTCCAAGGCCTCTCCATTTGTTTGGGGTAGACTATTCGACTCTCCTGCCATTGTTGGGCTAATGGGCTTTGACACCTCTCACTTGACACTTAAGTGCTAGTTGAAGCTGTATCAAGCTTGGCAGAGTTATGTTACTATTCAGTCCTTATAAAGTAGTGTCATGTATTTTTCTTCTTGGCTTTTGGAAATCAAATATAGTTTCAGACTAGACATTACTCACTCAGTTCCAGGTTGGGTGGTGTTCTCAGGTTTCTGTTGTTTTCCAGAGAATTTGCTGTATAGAATAATTAATCCTTGGTAGATGTGAACCATTCAGGTGATTCCGTAAATCCTTCCAAAATCAGGTTGTAGGTTTTGAGTTTTGATTTGAAGTGAGGGTTATGTTGTAGAGGGTAGCATCCTGTATGTGTTCTTGACAAAAAATCCAAGTTTATCTAACTCTAAATGTATCTTTTTTAAAGAAAATGCAGGAAAGTGCAGGAGCTCATCTGACCCTGACCTCTCTCTATCTCTCTCCTATCTCCTATCTCTCTCCCTCTCTCTCTCTCTCTGTGTCTCTGTCTCTCTCTCTCTCTCTCCCTGTGTCTCTCTCTCCCCGTGTCTCTCTCTCTCGGTATCTCTCTCTCTCTCTCTCTGTGTGTCTCTCTCTCTGTCTGTCTCTCTCTCTGTCTGTCTCTCTCTTTGTCTGTCTCTCTCTGTCTGTAAGTGTAGGAGGTAGTTCAGGCACGGCCATGGCTGCAGCAGTTAGAATGGCCACAGAGCTGAAGGAGGGCCAGCGCTGTGTCGTCATCCTGCCTGACTCCATCCGCAACTACATGTAAGCAACTGGAGAGAGAGAGGAGGGAGGTTGAGGGGAAAAGGATGATGTGGGGGAGTTAAGTTTGGGATGAAGGAGAATTGCTAAGGTTTTTTTTATGGGGTACCAGTGATTTAGCTTCAGTAGGACCAATTCTAACCCAGTTCTAACCCCTACCCCCCAGGTCTAAGTTCCTGAGTGACAACTGGATGTGTGATAAGGGCTTCCTAACCCCAGAAGACCAGATGGTGTCCAAACCCTGGTGGTGGAACCTGAGTCTGCAGGGTCTGGACCTATTTTCCCCCCTCACTGTGCTGCCTTCAGTCAACATCAAGAAGACCATCAAGATCCTCAAGGAGAAGGCCTTCGACCAGGCACCCGTTGTTGACGAGTCCGGGTACGATTTCACCTGGTTACCCTAGTTACCTTGTTGTCATAGAGGCCATGGGCCAAATGTTAACAAAATATTAGTATTGTTATTGACAAAACATTGATTATTATTGAAAAAAACATTGCCTGTATTCAGTTGTCATAATAATAATGACCATATCCTCTCTATCTTTGTCTGTGTAGCGTGATCCTAGGGATGGTTACCCTGGGCAATATGTTGTCTTCAGTACTGGCTGGGAAGGTCAAGGCCTCTGACCCTGTCGCCAAGGTGCTTTACAAACAATTCAAACAGGTCAGTCACCTCACCTATATGCCCTCATACGTCCACTTAACCGTAACTTCCTAAACAAATAGCTTTCAAACAAAAAGGTCATCATTGAGTAGGGTTTCCTAATTCTCATTTGTCGTCCTCAGGTGCGACTGACCGATAACTTGGGAAAGCTGTCCCGTATCCTGGAGACAGATCACTTTGCCCTGGTGGTGCATGAGCAGATCCAATGTAAGTTTACTCCTCCTCCTCTCTTATCGACCTTCATCTTCCCATCTTTCTGTCTTCCTGTTTCTCACTTCCTTTTATCACACTCCTACTCTTCTTGTATTGCTTCATCCTATTTTTTCTCTCGCTCCTTTAAAAAAAATCTTCTCACCAATGCCATCTTTTTCTTCCCACCTTTTATAGCCCCCACTTTGCTCCTTCTGTCCTTTTTCTACCACCGCTAGTTACCTCTGTCAGACATTAGAGACGAAGAGTCTCTACTAAAAACCTGAGGTGCGTTCAGTTCACCTGAACATTTGCTACGTTACGGAACGGTTTGTACTGAACGACAAATTTCCCTAAAACGCTCTTTTACGTTCTTGAACAGACGTTGAGGAACGTTTGTGCCCGTTTGGTGGGTGTGGTAAGGTGAGGCTTGAAGCAATGAGTGACGTATTTAAAGGGCAGTGGCCAGCGTTCCCCAACCCACAACTCTCCCCGTTTTTCAATTGGTTGTTAAGTACAGCACCGTGTCTGTTCAATTGAACGTTCCAGAACGTAAAAACGCACTGAATGCAGCCCTGCTCTCTTCTGTTGAAGGTGACCAGCCCCTCTCCCAGCCAGAGGCAACATGGCGGTTGTTTTCCCTCGCTGGTGTTTTTCCCATGTTTCTCTATGAATCTGATTAGCTTGCTCTAAGGCCCTGTTGCATCAGCTTTGTTTCCTGGCAGTGTTGTGGTCTACTAGGTAAACAAGGTGTGTGGTGGATGTCAAAGTCCACCGGTGGTGTTTTGGTGACTGTGCCTGGGAGTGCCTGGCCACCAGTAGAATGGTGCAATACTCAGACTGTTGTGTAAAGACAGACAAGGGGACTTTGCTTAATAGGTCATACTATTTTTGTCAACCCACCACCACACCTTCATCAGAAGACAAAGAACTTTCAACATTTATTTAGTTTATACTCATTGGTATACCGCAAATTCTCCAGTGTTAAATCAGCAGTATTCAATATATCACTGGGCCAGTGTCTATATGGGTCCACACTTTGAGTGTTGAATTAACACTGTGCTTAGTGCTGATGCTGTTCCACTTTTTCAGTGTTCGGGAATTAACACTTTCAGCAATAACACCATATAAAGTATTTTTAACACTAGGAAGTGTATATAGTTTGCACCAATGGTGTTATGCAATAACCCATCATATTGTATTTTTTACCATTACACCAAGAGGCCTGTGTCTCTAAATATTTACATGTCATTATTGCGACATGCTCTTATGTAAGCATTTACAGTACAAAGCCTTCAGAACTGGCAGCAGACATGCTCAAACTTGAATCAACATAACCATAGACCACTACCACTCGTGGGTGGCCAAAAATTATTAATTGAAAGCCACGGCCCCAATAAGCTACACACCCAACATAATTTCCCAGTGTGCTTTGCCTTTTCGAGTGAATTGTAGAGTTACCACCCATGGCTGTATTTGTTAATGACATGACATGGTTGTTGAATTCATTTATTTTCAGTCCTGTGGACTTCACCAAGTGAGCTCCTACTGTAGGATAATGTTATCATTAAAATGAAACTGTTTATGACAATATGTTACATATATCATAAGGCCTTACTTTGATGGCCATGTTTGATTTAGTCACATTATGCTGGCTTGCAAAATTATATGTAATTCGTATTGGAATCCAGCCAGAGTTCAGATATCTAACAGTTAGAATTTGTATTCACCTGCAACCTTGTATTTATAATGACTGTCAGGATTGGGAACATTGATAAAGTAAACTACCTAAACCATTTAAGTAACGGGTGCAATAAATCTAACTGATTGGATTAGTTTAGAAAAATGTATTTTATTTATCTTTGTGTAGCATAAGATTAATCAATCATTCAGTCAATGTACTGTACATAGCAAAAACACAGATTTAAAAAACAATCTTTAAAAACATCTAGCTGCAGTAGAGCATGCTGGGAAATGTTGGCTATGGTTTTGATGGAAATGTTTTACTCTCAACAGAGTAAAACTGACACACTCAACACTGGTTATTTATTTAACTCCTGAATCAACACTAGAAATGTTACCCTGAAAACTCTAGTTGGGACCTAACCCTAATACGGAACCCAAACCGGCTGCGCGCGTGCGCCATCGTGCGCACATTTATTTTGTCCCCCCACACAAAACGCGATCACGACACGCAGGTTAAAATATCAAAACAAACTCTGAACCAATGACATTAATTTGGGGACAGGTCAAAAAGCATTAAACATGTACGGTAATTTAGCTAGTTAGCTTGCACTTGCTAGCTAATGTTAATTTGTCCTATTTAGCTAGCTTGCTGCTGCTAGCTAATTTGTCCTTGGATATAAACATTGAGTTGTTATTTTACCTGAAATGCACAAGGACCTCTACTCCGACAATTAATCCACACACAAAACGGCCAACCGAATCGTTTCTAGTCATCTCTCCTCCTTCCAGGCTTTTTCATCATTTAACTTATATGGTGATCGCATCTGAACTTTTATTGTATTACCACGACTACCGGCAAAACAGTTCGTCTTTCAATCTCCCACGTGGGTATAACCAATGAGGAGATAGCACGTGGGTACCTGCTTCTATAAACCAATGAGGAGATGGGAGAGGCAGGACTTGCAGCGCGATCTGCGTCAGAAATAGGAATGAGTTCTATTTTAGCCCTTGGCGTCGCAGATGCTCGTTGGCGCGCGCGAGCAGTGTGGGTGCAATAATTGAATAACATGGATTTCTACATTTATTTTGCGGCGCTCGCGCACGCGACGTGTCCGGTCTGGTCAGCATGTAACCCTGTCTCTCGGAAACAGGAAGCTAGTTACATAACTTCTTGTAAACCAATTGGTTTGATTTGGCGTAATTGCCAACTATTGCATCCTTGGATAAAGAGTTTGGGAAGTTAGTTTCCAACTTCCTTTGTGGAAAACATTCCCATCTACCAAATCTTGAACTTGGAGAAGTAATTTAACATAATTGATGTGGTTCTACTGCTCTTAATTCACCTTTCGTCACAAACCTTCGTCACAGTCTGTTATCTCAATAGTAGTAATAACCATCTCTCTTCCCTCTCTCTTTCTCTCTCTGTTAAGACATGGAGGATGGCTCGCCCTGTCTTAGACAGATGGTATTCGGGGTGGTGACGGCCATTGACATGCTTAATTACATCACCACGCGCGAGAGGCAGGGAAGCACACGCGAGCGCACGCTGTCAGAGTGCTCGATGACATCAGAGTGCTCGCTGACCGACTAGCTGTGACCACTTCCTGTTTCCTGTGGAGAGGAGGAAGTGACCGCCCGCCTGACACCCTCTAAGTAACGACAATGAAGAAGTAGATGAAGATGATGTAGACATTTAGAAGTTGTGGGGGTTGTGGTTGAGTCTTAAAACAAGTATATATTAATTTCCTCTCTTTTTGACTACATTGATTTTGTTATTTGTCTGTGATAATAATTATTCACTGTAGCTTATACTGCGATTGTAGCAGTTTAGCTGGTTTCAGATACATCGTTTTCCTCTAACTTTAAGGTATGGGAATTGCATGTAACAAACAGTGTGCAACTAGAGACGTTTTGCCTCTTCATTATTGAAAGTCTTTTACTTTTTTTATCTACTTAAAAATAATAGTGTTCCTCTGACTTTTCATTTTATTGCAGAGGATACTAAAACATTACAATATCCTCAGCTAGACTAACAACTCAGTAAATTTGAATCTTTCAGTTAAATAGTCATCATATAGCTACCATTTGTATTGCATTGAGATTAGTATGTAACTGATATGCGAATGTGAGCTTCATCTTAAGACTTAAAAGCACATTATAGATTCTTGTTTGCTTCTTTGATACCAATGAAGTTACATTGCCATCTAGTGGCAGCTAAAGACAGGGCATGGGCCAAAAATGACTATTTGGGTTGCTCAGTGTGAAATGGTTACCAAGAAGAAGCGTTACATTAACAACATTCAAAGAGATAGGATGTTGGTGAAGAGTACCTGTCTTTCTGTTTAAAGGTTTTGGCAAAGTAACCAAGGTCGCAGAGTAGGTCAGGTTAAGGATAGGAGAGTTTGGCACACAACCAAACTGCAACCCAAACAGTATGACTTGTGTTGGGTATTTTTTTTCATGTATTGAAACAAGATGTATTGAATAAGTCTGTATTGAATAGTTTGTTGGCTGAGAGTATTTAAAGCAGAGAGGCCCCTCACAGTGCAGCTCTTTTATACAGGCCTGTCTGTCTGGGGCAGAGTTGGGTTGGGTTGTTTGAACTTTGCATTTTTCTGTACTTGTTGACTTCATGTACAATCATTCATGTGTAATGTTATGTGTGACCATGGACCCAGAGCTGTTATGATCTATTTACTTTTGCAGGGATGTATTTGTATGTATATTTGTCTTTAGTGTTCTTAAGACGGATGCTGCAGTATTTGTGTGAGGTGATGCAGTTATGGGGGTGATATTTGAACTACATTTCTGTCTCTTTCCGCTCTGGATTCAGTTGTTCATTTCATATTTCTCTAGATTTTTTTTTATTCAGGTTCATTTGTGATGTAACTATATTATTACTAGCTTCCAATAAAGACTTGTTCTTTTTCTCTTTAACATTTTTATTTTATTTAACCTTCATTTAACTAGGCAAGTCGGTTAAGAACAAATTCTTGTTTACAATGACGACCTACCAAAAGGCCTCCTGCGGGGACGAAGGCCTCCTGCGGGGACGAGGGCCTGGGGGAAAAAAATAAAAAATACATTAGAAATATAAATATAGGACAAAACACACATCACAACAAGAGACAACACTACATAAAGAGAGACCTAAGACAACAATATAGCAAGACAGCAACACATGACAAGACACCATGGTAGCAACACAACAACATGGTAGCAACACAACATAACAACAACATGGTAGCAACATGGTAGCAACACAACATGGTAGCAGCGCAAAACATGGTACACACATTATTGGGCACAGACAACAGCACAAAGGGCAAGAAGGTAGAGACCACAATACATCACACAAAGCAGCTACGACTGTCAGTAAAGAGTGTCCATGATTGAGTCTTTGAATGAAGAGATTGAGATAAAACTGTCCAGTTTGAGTGTTTGTTGCAGCTCGTTCCAGTCACTAGTTGCAGCGAACTGAAAAGAGGAGCGACCCAGGGATGTGTGTGCTTTGGGGACTTTTAATAGAATGTGACTGGCAGAACGGGTGTTGTATGTGGAGGATGAGGGCAGTAGATATCTCAGATATGGGGGAGTGAGGCCTAAGAGTGTTTAATAAATAAGCATCAACCAGGGGGTGGTGTATGTGCTCACGTGGGTGTACATGTTTTCCTGTTTATCACAGTTTTACATATGGGTAAGAGGTGTGGGTGCATGTGTGATGGTCTTAATGCTCAATGCTTCAATTAAAGACAATTACAGTGGAAGATTGTGCACATTCAGTACACATTTTTCCCACAAGGGGGCAGTGCTAGCCTATGGTGCCTAGTTGGAACAAAATCCTCCAGTTCCTGCAGCACTCCAGAAACAGGGTTGCCTACCCTTGCTTATGGACAAGGTATGACAGCAACACATTCTTTGGTTTAGTTTCCCTGGCACTGTTTCCAAATGCTAATATTTTAACATTTGTTGCACAAATCCCATTCAAGTCATCTGACCGATATTAGCATTTAATCAAACGTACTGCTATTTTACACAATTTGCCATGAGGCTGAGAGAAAATGTTGCTATTTTAAAGCTAATTTCTTGCAAATTATGACACAATGTACCATGGGGCAGAGAGGAACAATTGCAGTTTTATACAGTGATTTCAGAAAGTAGTCAGACCCTTTACTCAGTACTTTGTTGAAGCACCTTCGGCAGCGATTACAGCCTTGAGTATTCTTGGGTATGACGCTACAAGCTTGGCATACCTATATTGGGAGTTTTTCCCATTCTTCTCTGCAGATCCTCTCAAGCTCTGCCCGGTTGGATGGGGAGTTTCGCTGCACAGCTATTTTCAGGTCCCTCCAGAGATGTTAGATCGGGTTCAAGTCAAGGCTCTGGTTGGGCCACTCAAGGACATTTAGAGACTTGTCGCGAAACAACTCCTGTGTTGTCTTGGCTGTGTGCTTAGGGTCGTTGTCCTGTTGGAAGGTGAACATTTGCCCCAGTCTTAGGTTCTCAGCACTCTGGAGCATGTTTTCATCAAGGTTCTCATTTTTCCTCAATCCTGATGATTCTCCCAGTCCCTGCCGCTGAAAAATATCCCTACAGCATGATGCTGCCATCACCATGCTTCACCGTAGGGATGGTTCCAGGTTTCCTCATGACGTAAAACTCTACTGACAACTCATTTGACCTCATAGCTTGGTTTTTGCTCTGACATGCACTGTCAACTGTGGGACCTTATATAGACAGGTGTGTGCATTTCCAAATCATGTCAAATCAATTGAATTTCCCACAGGTGGACTCCAATCAAGTTGTAGAAACATCTCAAGCCTGATCAATGGAAACCAGATGCACCAGAGCTCAATTTCGAATCTCATAGCAAAGGGTCTGAATACTTATGTAAAGAAGGTATTTATGCTTTTTATTTTTTATAAATTTGCAAACATTTCTAAACCTGTTTTCGCTTAGTCATTATGGGGTGTTTAGTTATTTTTGCCTTCCTATCCTGTGAGAGTGAATGTCATTTCAGTTCATCTGTTCTGTTATATTGAATCAAATCTGACTAACCCAGTGCACTGCTTGCTATGGATTATATCTGATGGAGCTTGCATGTTTAGGTAAAAATACAAATAATGTTCAGTTTTGAACAGTGACAAGTAAAGAGCATTAAATAAATAAATCAATTTTTGCTCATTCTGGTTGGGTGGGCCTGGGCACATTAAGCTCCAGACACACTTTTTTTTAACATGAAACCTTTATTTAACTAGGCAAGTCAGTTAAGAACAAAATCTTATTTACAATGACGGCCTACCCCGGCCAAACCCGGGCGACCCTGGGCCAATTGTGCGCCGCTCTATGGGACTCCCAATCACAGCCGGATGTGATACAGCCTGGATCAAACCAGGGACTGTCGTGACACCTCTTGCACTGAGATGCAGTGCCTTAAAGCGATGCGCCACTCGGGAGCCCAACACAGTGACGTCCTCTTACTTACCCCGCATACTGTATACAGATCACCTTGTCTGGATCCCTGACTGTTGTGAATTTTATGAATAATGACTAAATGATGTATACATTTAACTAGAACTAGAACTAATTCAATTCTACCCTGTTTTTCTGTATTGATAAATAATGTTAGTTCATAAGAAAGAGGTTATGTAGCATGTACATGGGAAGAGAGGAAGGTATGTGTGTGCCTAAAGAAAATATAGTGGATCATTAAACTATGTTTGAACCGACCCGGCTATAACTCTGGGGAGATAAGATAAGACATGGAGAGCCCCTCCAGATTTCCCGTATCTGGAGAGGACTGGAACTGTCAGCTGTGTGGTAATAAACTTTGGTGAGACTCCAGGATGAGAGAGAATCCAAAGTTTAGTGTGTATGTATGTGCGTAGGTTAAGAGAAGGTATTAAAGGAACGTTTTTGTATATACACAGTAGAGCTCTCTAAATAAACATTCCTGACAATTGTAGCTGGGCCTCCGCCTGATTCATTTCAACCAGTTTCTTACAAAATCTGGGTTTCAGGCTGAGTAATTAATTCAATTTGGGTATTATGAACAACTGAGAACAAAATTCTTGTAACACTGACGCACTAAGTTACCCCTATGACATGTGGTTAGGTTGCCACTATGACATGTAGTTAGGTTGCCACTATGACATGTAGTTAGGTTGCCACTATGACATGTAGTTAGGTTGCCACTATGACATGTAGTTAGGTTGCCACTATGACATGTAGTTAGGTTGCCACTATGACATGTAGTTAGGTTGCCACTATGACATGTAGTTAGGTTGCCCCTATGACATGTAGTTAGGTTGCCACTATGACATATAGTTAGGTTGCCACTATGACATGTAGTTAGGTTGCCACTATGACATGTAGTTAGGTTGCCACTATGACATGTAGTTAGGTTGCCACTATGACATGTAGTTAGGTTGCCACTATGACATGTAGTTAGGTTGCCACTATGACATGTAGTTAGGTTGCCACTATGACATGTAGTTAGGTTGCCACTATGACATGTAGTTAGGTTGCCACTATGACATGTAGTTAGGTTGCCACTATGACATGTAGTTAGGTTGCCACTATGACATGTAGTTAGGTTGCCACTATGCCATGTAGTTAGGTTGCCACTATGACATGTAGTTAGGTTGCCCCTATGACATGTAGTTAGGTTGCCCCTATGGCATGTAGTTAGGTTGCCACTATGACATGTAGTTAGGTTGCCACTATGACATGTAGTTAGGTTGCCCATATGACATGTAGTTAGGTTGCCACTATGACATGTAGTTAGGTTGCCACTATGACATGTAGTTAGGTTGCCACTATGACATGTGGTTAGGTTGCCCCTATGACATGTAGTTAGGTTGCCACTATGACATGTAGTTAGGTTGCCCCTATGACATGTAGTTAGGTTGCCCCTATGACATGTGGTTAGGTTGCCACTATGACATGTAGTTAGGTTGCCACTATGACATGTAGTTAGGTTGCCCCTATGACATGTAGTTAGGTTGCCACTATGACATGTAGTTAGGTTGCCACTATGACATGTAGTTAGGTTGCCCCTATGACATGTGGTTAGGTTGCCACTATGACATGTAGTTAGGTTGCCCCTATGACATGTGGTTAGGTTGCCACTATGACATGTAGTTAGGTTGCCACTATGACATGTAGTTAGGTTGCCCCTATGACATGTAGTTAGGTTGCCCCTATGACATGTAGTTAGGTTGCCCCTATGACATGTGGTTAGGTTGCCACTATGACATGTAGTTAGGTTGCCACTATGACATGTAGTTAGGTTGCCCCTATGACATGTGGTTAGGTTGCCACTATGACATGTAGTTAGGTTGCCACTATGACATGTAGTTAGGTTGCCCCTATGACATGTAGTTAGGTTGCCCCTATGACATGTAGTTAGGTTGCCCCTATGACATGTGGTTAGGTTGCCACTATGACATGTAGTTAGGTTGCCACTATGACATGTAGTTAGGTTGTGACTATGACATGTAGTTAGGTTTCCCCTATGGCATGTAGTTAGGTTGCCACTATGACATGTAGTTAGGTTGCCACTATGACATGTAGTTAGGTTGCCCCTATGACATGTAGTTAGGTTGCCCCTATGACATGTAGTTAGGTTGCCACTATGACATGTAGTTAGGTTGCGACTATGACATGTAGTTAGGTTTCCCCTATGGCATGTAGTTAGGTTGCCACTATGACATGTGGTTAGGTTGCCCCTATGAAATGTAGTTAGGTTGCCCCTATGACATGTAGTTAGGTTGCCCCTATGACATGTAGTTAGGTTGCCACTATGACATGTGGCTAGGTTGCCCCTATGACATGTAGTTAGGTTGCCATTATGACATGTAGTTAGGTTGCCACTATGACATGTGGTTAGGTTGCCACTATGACATGTAGTTAGGTTGCCCCTATGACATGTAGTTAGGTTGCCCCTATGACATGTAGTTAGGTTGCCACTATGACATGTAGTTAGGTTGCCACTATGACATGTAGTTAGGTTGCGACTATGACATGTAGTTAGGTTTCCCCTATGGCATGTAGTTAGGTTGCCACTATGACATGTAGTTAGGTTGCCACTATGACATGTAGTTAGGTTGCCACTATGACATGTAGTTAGGTTGCCCCTATGACATGTAGTTAGATTGCCTCTATGACATGTAGTTAGGTTGCCCCTATGACATGTAGTTAGGTTGCCACTATGACATGTAGTTAGGTTGCCACTATGACATGTAGTTAGGTTGCCACTATGACATGTAGTTAGGTTGCCCCTATGGCATGTAGTTAGGTTGCCACTATGACATGTAGTTAGGTTGCCACTATGACATGTGGTTAGGTTGCCCCTATGACATGTAGTTAGGTTGCCCCTATGACATGTGGTTAGGTTGCCACTATGACATGTAGTTAGGTTGCCACTATGACATGTAGTTAGGTTGCCACTATGACATGTAGTTAGGTTGCCACTATGACATGTAGTTAGGTTGCCCCTATGACATGTAGTTAGGTTGCCTCTATGACATGTAGTTAGGTTGCCTCTATGACATGTAGTTAGGTTGCCACTATGACATGTAGTTAGGTTGCCACTATGACATGTAGTTAGGTTGCCACTATGACATGTAGTTAGGTTGCCCCTATGACATGTAGTTAGGTTGCCTCTGACATGTAGTTAGGTTGCCCCTATGACATGTGGATAGGTTGCCACTATGACATGTAGTTAGGTTGCCCCTATGACATGTAGTTAGGTTGCCACTATGACATGTAGTTAGGTTTCCACTATGACATGTAGTTAGGTTGCCACTATGACATGTAGTTAGGTTGCCCCTATGACATGTAGTTAGGTTGCCACTATGACATGTAGTTAGGTTGCCACTATGACATGTAGTTAGGTTGCCCCTATGACATGTAGTTAGGTTGCCCCTATGACATGTAGTTAGGTTGCCTCTGACATGTAGTTAGGTTGCCCCTATGACATGTGGATAGGTTGCCACTATGACATGTAGTTAGGTTGCCACTATGACATGTAGTTAGGTTGCCCCTATGGTATGTAGTTAGGTTGCCACTATGACATGTAGTTAGGTTGCCACTATGACATGTGGTTAGGTTGCCCCTATGACATGTAGTTAGGTTGCCCCTATGACATGTAGTTAGGTTGCCACTATGACATGTAGTTAGGTTGCCACTATGACATGTAGTTAGGTTGCCACTATGACATGTAGTTAGGTTGCCACTATGGCATGTAGTTAGGTTGCCACTATGACATGTAGTTAGGTTTCCCCTATGGCATGTAGTTAGGTTGCCACTATGACATGTAGTTAGGTTGCCACTATGACATGTAGTTAGGTTGCCACTATGACATGTAGTTAGGTTGCCCCTATGACATGTAGTTAGGTTGCCTCTATGACATGTAGTTAGGTTGCCCCTTTGACATGTAGTTAGGTTGCCCCTATGACATGTAGTTAGGTTGCCCCAATGACATGTAGTTAGGTTGCCACTATGACATGTAGTTAGGTTGCCACTATGACATGTAGTTAGGTTGCCTCTATGACATGTAGTTAGGTTGCCCCTATGACATGTAGTTAGGTTGCCCCTATGACATGTAGTTAGGTTGCCACTATGACATGTAGTTAGGTTGTGACTTTGACATGTAGTTAGGTTGCCTCTGACATGTAGTTAGGTTGCCTCTATGACATGTAGTTAAGTTGCCACTATGACATGTGGTTAGGTTGCCACTATGACATGTAGTTAGGTTGCCCCTATGACATGTAGTTAGGTTGCCCCTATGACATGTGGTTAGGTTGCCACTATGACATGTAGTTAGGTTGCCACTATGCCATGTAGTTAGGTTGTCACTATGACATGTAGTTAGGTTGCCCATATGACATGTAGTTAGGTTGCCACTATGACATGTAGTTAGGTTGCCACTATGACATGTAGTTAGGTTGCCATTATGACATGTAGTTAAGTTGCTACTATGACATGTAGTTAGGTTGCCCCTATGACATGTAGTTAGGTTGCCCCTATGACATGTAGTTAGGTTGCCACTATGACATGTAGTTAGGTTGCACCTATGACATGTAGTTAGGTTGCCCCTATGACATGTAGTTAGGTTGCCCCTATGACATGTGGTTAGGTTGCCACTATGACATGTAGTTAGGTTGCCACTATGACATGTAGTTAGGTTGCCACTATGACATGTAGTTAGGTTGCCCCTATGACATGTAGTTAGGTTGCCTCTATGACATGTAGTTAGGTTGCCACTATGACATGTAGTTAGGTTGCCACTATGACATGTGGTTAGGTTGCCCCTATGACATGTAGTTAGGTTGCCCCTATGACATGTAGTTAGGTTGCCCCTATGACATGTGGTTAGGTTGCCACTATGACATGTAGTTAGGTTGCCACTATGACATGTAGTTAGGTTGCGACTATGACATGTAGTTAGGTTTCCCCTATGGCATGTTGTTAGCTTGCCACTATGACATGTAGTTAGGTTGCCCCTATGACATGTAGTTAGGTTGCCCCTATGACATGTGGTTAGGTTGCCACTATGACATGTAGTTAGGTTGCCACTATGACATGTAGTTAGGTTACCACTATGACATGTAGTTCGGTTGCCCCTATGACATGTAGTTAGGTTGCCTCTATGACATGTAGTTAGGTTGCCCCTATGACATGTAGTTAGGTTGCCACTGTGACATGTAGTTAGGTTGCCACTATGACATGTAGTTAGGTTGCCACTATGACATGTAGTTAGGTTGCCCCTATGACATGTAGTTAGGTTGCCACTATGACATGTAGTTAGGTTGCACCTATGACATGTAGTTAGGTTGCCCCTATGACATGTAGTTAGGTTGCCCCTATGACATGTGGTTAGGTAGCCACTATGACATGTAGTTAGGTTGCCACTATGACATGTAGTTAGGTTGCCACTATGACATGTAGTTAGGTTGCCCCTATGACATGTAGTTAGGTTGCCTCTATGACATGTAGTTAGGTTGCCTCTATGACATGTAGTTAGGTTGCCACTATGACATGTAGTTAGGTTGCCCCTATGACATGTAGTTAGGTTGCCTCTATGACATGTAGTTAGGTTGCCACTATGACATGTAGTTAGGTTGCCCCTATGACATGTAGTTAGGTTGCCACTATGACATGTAGTTAGGTTGCCACTATGACATGTAGTTAGGTTGCCATTATGACATGTAGTTAAGTTGCTACTATGACATGTAGTTAGGTTGCCCCTATGACATGTAGTTAGGTTGCCACTATGACATGTAGTTAGGTTGCCACTATGACATGTAGTTAGGTTGCACCTATGACATGTATTTAGGTTGCCCCTATGACATGTAGTTAGGTTGCCCCTATGACATGTGGTTAGGTTGCCACTACGACATGTAGTTAGGTTGCTTTTATGACATGTAGTTAGGTTGCCACTATGACATGTAGTTAGGTTGCCCCTATGACATGTGGTTAGGTTGCCACTATGACATGTAGTTAGGTTGCCACTATGACATGTAGTTAGGTTGCCACTATGACATGTAGTTAAGTTGCCCCTATGGCATGTAGTTAGGTTGCCACTATGACATGAAGTTATGTTGCCACTATGACATGTAGTTAGGTTGCCACTATGACATGTAGTTAGGTTGCCCCTATGACATGTAGTTAGGTTGCCTCTGACATGTAGTTAGGTTGCCCCTATGCCATGTGGTTAGGTTGCCACTATGACATGTAGTTAGGTTGCCCCTATGACATGTAGTTAGGTTGCCACTATGACATGTAGTTAGGTTTCCCCTATGACATGTAGTTAGGTTGCCACTATGACATGTAGTTAGGTTGCCCCTATGACATGTAGTTAGGTTGCCACTATGACATGTAGTTAGGTTGCCACTATGGCATGTAGTTAGGTTGCCACTATGACATGTAGTTAGGTTGCCCCTATGACATGTAGTTAGGTTGCCACTATGACATGTAGTTAGGTTGCCACTATGACATGTAGTTAGGTTGCCACTATGACATGTAGTTAGGTTGCCCCTATGACATGTAGTTAGGTTGCCCCTATGACATGTAGTTACGTTGCCACTATGACATGTAGTTAGGTTGCCCCTATGACATGTAGTTAGGTTGCCTCTATGACATTTAGTTAGGTTGCCACTATGACATGTAGTTAGTTTGCCACTATGGCATGTAGTTAGGTTGCCACTATGACATGTAGTTAGGTTGCCACTATGACATGTAGTTAGGTTGCCACTATGACATGTAGTTAGGTTGCCTCTATGACATGTAGTTAGGTTGCCACTATGACATGTAGTTAGGTTGCCACTATGATATGTAGTTAGGTTGCCCCTATGCCATGTAGTTAGGTTGCCACTATGACATGTAGTTAGGTTGCCACTATGACATGTAGTTAGGTTGCCACTATGACATGTAGTTAGGTTGCCACTATGACATGTAGTTAGGTTGCCCATATGACATGTAGTTAGGTTGCCACTATGACATGTAGTTAGGTTGCCACTATGACATGTAGTTAGGTTGCCCCTATGACATGTAGTTAGGTTGCCACTATGACATGTAGTTAGGTTGCCCCTATGACATGTAGTTAGGTTGCCACTATGACATGTAGTTAGGTTGCCACTATGACATGTAGTTAGGTTGCCACTATGACATGTAGTTAGGTTGCCACTATGACATGTAGTTAGGTTGCCACTATGACATGTAGTTAGGTTGCCCCTATGACATGTAGTTAGGTTGCCACTATGACATGTAGTTAGGTTGCCCCTATGACATGTAGTTAGGTTGCCACTATGACATATAGTTAGGTTGCCACTATGACATGTAGTTAGGTTGCCACTATGACATGTAGTTAGGTTGCCACTATGACATGTAGTTAGGTTGCCCCTATGACATGTAGTTAGGTTGCCTCTATGACATGTAGTTAGGTTGCCACTATGACATGTAGTTAGGTTGCCACTATGACATGTAGTTAGGTTGCCACTATGACATGTAGTTAGGTTGCCCCTATGACATGTAGTTAGGTTGCCACTATGCCATGTAGTTAGGTTGCCCCTATGACATGTAGTTAAGTTGCCCCTATGACATGTAGTTAGGTTGCCACTATGACATGTAGTTAGGTTGCCACTATGACATGTAGTTAGGTTGCCACTATGACATGTAGTTAGGTTGCCCCTATGACATGTAGTTAGGTTGCCCCTATGACATGTAGTTAGGTTGCCCCTATGACATGTAGTTAGGTTGCCTCTATGACATTTAGTTAGGTTGCCACTATGACATGTAGTTAGTTTGCCACTATGGCATGTAGTTAGGTTGCCACTATGACATGTAGTTAGGTTGCCACTATGACATGTAGTTAGGTTGCCACTATGACATGTAGTTAGGTTGCCTCTATGACATGTAGTTAGGTTGCCACTATGACATGTAGTTAGGTTGCCACTATGATATGTAGTTAGGTTGCCCCTATGCCATGTAGTTAGGTTGCCACTATGACATGTAGTTAGGTTGCCACTATGACATGTAGTTAGGTTGCCACTATGACATGTAGTTAGGTTGCCACTATGACATGTAGTTAGGTTGCCCATATGACATGTAGTTAGGTTGCCACTATGACATGTAGTTAGGTTGCCACTATGACATGTAGTTAGGTTGCCCCTATGACATGTAGTTAGGTTGCCACTATGACATGTAGTTAGGTTGCCCCTATGACATGTAGTTAGGTTGCCACTATGACATGTAGTTAGGTTGCCACTATGACATGTAGTTAGGTTGCCACTATGACATGTAGTTAGGTTGCCACTATGACATGTAGTTAGGTTGCCACTATGACATGTAGTTAGGTTGCCCCTATGACATGTAGTTAGGTTGCCACTATGACATGTAGTTAGGTTGCCCCTATGACATGTAGTTAGGTTGCCACTATGACATATAGTTAGGTTGCCACTATGACATGTAGTTAGGTTGCCACTATGACATGTAGTTAGGTTGCCACTATGACATGTAGTTAGGTTGCCCCTATGACATGTAGTTAGGTTGCCTCTATGACATGTAGTTAGGTTGCCACTATGACATGTAGTTAGGTTGCCACTATGACATGTAGTTAGGTTGCCACTATGACATGTAGTTAGGTTGCCCCTATGACATGTAGTTAGGTTGCCACTATGCCATGTAGTTAGGTTGCCCCTATGACATGTAGTTAAGTTGCCCCTATGACATGTAGTTAGGTTGCCACTATGACATGTAGTTAGGTTGCCACTATGACATGTAGTTAGGTTGCCACTATGACATGTAGTTAGGTTGCCCCTATGACATGTAGTTAGGTTGCCCCTATGACATGTAGTTAGGTTGCCCATATGACATGTAGTTAGGTTGCCACTATGCCATGTAGTTAGGTTGCCCCTATGACATGTAGTTAGGTTGCCCCTATGACATGTAGTTAGGTTGCCACTATGACATGTAGTTAGGTTGCCCGTATGACATGTAGTTAGTGTGCCCGTATGACATGTAGTTAAGTTGCCCCTATGACATGTAGTTAATTCGCCCCTATGACATGTACAGTAGTTAGGGCTTACTTAGTAAGTACTCAGCTGTAGCCAAAATGCAATTACTCAGCTGCGCAGTGTAACTACACATAAAACAACTAGGTACACAAAACAATGACTGAATTGTGATGAATGGAATGAGACTTCTCACCATTAACCACTTGGTGTCTGAACAACTGAATGTAAAGTGTGACCCTAACCACATGTCATAGGGGAAACTTAGTGGGTCAGTGTTACAAGAATTTTGTTCTCAGTTGTTCATAATACCCAAATCCGTCTATCTTCCTCCCTGCTCCTCACTTTATTGACTTCTTCTCCTCCACCTTCATTCACGTCAGCAACTCTTCCTCTCCATCTTCCTTTTCTCTGTCTGAGTGCCCCCCCTCTTCCTCCCGTAGTTCCTGATCTCACCTAGCTCTGCACGCGATGGGAACACACCCCTCACTGTCGTTCCCCAAGGCTCAACCCCCAACACCATAATTACACTGGGCCTCATAATTACATACAACCTTTCTTATACAAACATGACCTACATACACAGAAACAACCTTGTTAATACAGACAGACATACAGTACATACCCTAACATACAGTATACACTACATGGCCAAAAGTATGTGAACATGCTTTAAAATTTGTGGATTTGGCTATTTCAGCCACACCTGTTGCTGACAAGTGTATAAAATCGAGCACACCGCCATGCAATCTCCATAGACAAACATTGGCAGTAGAATGGCCTGTACTGAAGAGCTCAGTGACTTTCAATGTGGCACCGTTATAGGATACCACCTTTCCAACATATCAGTTTGTCAAATATCTGCCCTGCTAGAGCTGCCCTGGTCAACTGTAAGTGCTGTTATTGTGAAGTGGAAACGTCTAGATGCAACAACGGCTCAGCCAGGAAGTGGTAGGCCACACAAGCTCATAAAACGGGACTAGTGACTACTGAAGCGTGTTGCGCGTAAAAAAACAGTCACTACCGAGTTCCAAACTGAATATTGAAGCAAGAACTGCTCGTTGGGAGCTTCATGAAATAGGTTTCCATTGCCGAGTAGCCACACACAATCCTAAGATCACCTTGCGCAATGCCAAGTGTTGGCTGGAGGGGTGTAAAGCTCGCTGCCATTGGACTCTGGAGCAGTGGAAACGCTTCCTCTGGAGTGATGAATCACGCTTCACCATCTGGCAGTCCGATGAATGAATCTTGGTTTGTTGGATGCCAGGAGAATGCTACCTGCCTGAATGCATAGTGCCAACGGTAAAGTTTGGTGGAGGAGGAATAATAGTCTGAGGCTGTTTTTAATGGTTTGGGCTAGGCCCCTTGGTTCCATTGAAGGGAAATCTTAACTCTACAGCACACAATGACAATTCTGTGCTTCCAACTTTGTGGCAACAGTTTGGGGAAGGCCCTTTCCTATTTCAGCATGACAATGCCCCCGTGCACAAAGCGAGGTCCATACAGAAATGGGTTGTTGAGATCGGCGTGGAAGAACTAGACTTGCCTGCACAGAGCCCTGACCTCAATCCCATCGAACACCTTTGGGATTAATTGAAACGCCGACTGCGAGCCAGGCCTAATCCCCCAACATCAGTGCCCGACCTCACTAATGCTCTTGTGGCTGAATGCAAGCAAGTCGCAGCAATGTTCCAACATCTAGTGGAAAGCCTTCCCAGAAGAGTGGAGGATGTTATAGCGCCAAAGGGGGGGACCAACTCCATATTAATGGGCATGATTTTGGAATGAGATGTTTGACGAGCATGTAGTGTATATACAGACTCTCTCATTAACACACACTATAGGCCTGTAGCTCATTCAAACCCTCAGTATTAAGACATGATGAGAGAGAGATTGTGACACCTGTCACAGGAAGAGAGTCAAGCCACTGTATTCATAACAGAAAATATACACCAGAAACACACACACACATGGTGTGGATAACATGTCCCTGTGGTGTCTCTTGGTGGCACTTGAGCCCTATCAGTTTCAGCACGGGCAAACGGCCATAAGCGATGACGGAGAATGCTTGTCACTGGACCCTTGACCCTGGTTATGTCACCCGGTTAGACATGGGCCACTTGTCCCTGAGCGCCGGTGTCGGTGACAACCCCTCCGATACACCGGATCACCGCCTCAGGTCTGCCATTAGCTAATGCCAGAATAGTCACATGATCGTACCAGCAGGGTCACAAACCAGGACCCATGCCTAGAAAGCTACAGTTACGTTACGTCAATGACCCAACATCTGTTATTGTGGCTGTCACTGTCACTCAATGTCTGTCACAAACACATGGACATAATGTAACTGATGTACAGTTGAAGTCAGAAGTTTACATACACCTTAGCCAAATACATTTAAACTCAGTTTTTCACAATTCCTGACATTTAATCCTAGTAAAAATTCCCTGTCTTAGGCCAGTTAGGATCACCACTGTATTTTAAGACTGTGAAATGTCAGAATAATAGTAGAGAGAATGATTTTATTTCTTTCATCACATTCCCAGTGGGTCAGAAGTTTACATACACTCAATTAGTATTTGGTAGCATTGCCTTTAAATTGTTTAACTTGGGTCAAACGTTTCGGGTAGCCTTCCACAAGCTTCCCACAATAAGTTGGGTGAATTTTGGCCCATTCCTCCTGACAGAGTTGGTGTAACTGAGTCAGGTTTGTAGGCCTCCTTGCTCGCACCCGCTTTTTCAGTTCTGCCAACAAATTTTCTATAGTATTGAGGTCAGGGCTTTGTGATGGCCACTCCAATACCTTGACGTTGTTGTCCTTAAGCCATTTTGTCACAACTTCGGAAGTATGCTTGAGGTCATTGTCCATTTGGAAGACCCATTTGCAAACAAGTGACCCTGCTGGTACGAAATCTGGATGAAATCATTTCATAGTAGGTTGACCCAAGTATGAAAAATTACTGTAGCTGGAACCAGGGCTGGCTCTAGCCTTTTGGGGGCCTTAAGCTTGCCCTGCAAGTCAGTATTCAGCCATGATTATTACAAGTTTAGATAGCTGTCTTGACTAACTACCAATCTAAAAATGTAAATGGCTAATTGTCCGCTAATTGAGTGACTGACATAACAAGATAAAAACTTCTGATGCACAATCATATTTTTAAATTGCATTTGGTTTTTACCTTCAACAGTAAGTTGAGACCCTGACTGAGCTCATTCTTTTGCGCTCGTGGGCACTCTATTGGCCGAGGATTCAATGCGACCGCTTATGTCGGTTATGCCTGGAGCCGACCCTGGCTGGTACATTGACAAAGTTGATCCTAAAGTCACCAGTATTGTGTGAGACCCTGATTGTGTCAGTTTTACTCTGTGGTGACAAAAACGTTCCCATCAAAACTACGCCCATCATTATTTTATTTCCCAGTATGTTTTAATGCAGTTCGATTTTTTGGGATTGTTTTTAATATCTGTGTTTTTGCATGTACATGGATTGATTGATTAATCTTATGCTACACAAATATAAATATCCTACATTTTTGTAAAATAATCCAATCAGTTACTTAGATTTATTGCACCTGTTACTGAAATGGTTGTTCCATTTTAAATGGTTTAGGTAGTCCCGTTTGACAATTACTCTGAATGTAGGTTGTGGTGAATAAAAAGTTCAACTATTGGATATAACTCTGTCTAACTCTGTCTGGATTCCAATAGGAATTACATATTGCTTTGCAAGCCAGTATAATGTGATTTTCAGGCCTGATGTGGCCTGTAAACCAGCAGGTTCCTAACACCACTGTGTTGGGGTAAAACATGGTCATTGAAGTAAGGCATGACATGTAATGTATTGTTATAAAAAGTTTAATTTTGATATAATTTACCTATAGAAGGACCTCATGTAACCGATGTGAAATGGCTAACTACGCTAATAGCGTTTCAATCGGTGACGTCACTCGCTCTGAGACATTGAAGTAGTTGTTCCCCTTGCTCTGCAAGGGCCGCTGCTTTTGTGGAGCGATGGGTAACGATGCTTTGTGGGAGGCAGTTGTTGATGTGTGTAGAGGGTCCCTGGTTCCAGCCCAGGTAGGGGCGGAAGGTATACTGTTACATTGATGCTGTTGACCTTGTCTTGCCCATTCACCCTCTGAATGGCACACATACACATTTCAATTGTCAATCCTTCGTTAAGCTGCCTCCTCCCGTTCATCTACACTGATTGAGGTGGATTTAACAGGTGACACCAATAAGGGATCATAGCTTTCACCTGGATTCACCTGGTCAGTCTATGTCATGGAAAGAGCAGGTGTTCTTAATGTTTTTGTGCACTCAGTGCACAAAACATTAAGAGCTGTACTTGCAACTTCTTGGTTGGAAGTGCATCAATGTTTTCGCAGTTCCACCAGGTTCATACTTATTGCTTGGAACATACAGTAAATTAACACCAGTGGCGGTTGGTGCCGTTTAAGATGAGGGAGGACACATTTGCCATGCTTTTAATGAGCATGGCATTATTTCTATTCATATTCCATTCACCCAGCTCAATGTAACATTGATAGGTTTAGGTTACTGCATGATACTCAAATCTTCCTTATATCCATCATGAAGTTGCTGCAACCTAGCCTATGAATTAAATTTTACAACGTAGGTTGAGAGAAATTTGAGTAATCAGGGTGACAAATAGTGAAACATTAAATACTGCCTTGCACACTCTTGCCTGAATCTAGCTGATCTAAAGTGTAATCATTTGCCCAACAGTTGCAAGCGAAATAGAAACTGGACTTCAGTTTCTATTTGACAAATTCAGGTATCTTTATCCCGTTTTGTTCCGTTTGCTTCTGTTTAAGAAATTTTAGAACAGAATCGGTGGAATCAATACACCCTTGATCACATGCAAACACAGTTCACTTTCATACCAGCCACATACAAACAGCATCATCACTTTTATCGTTCTAGCTATATTTCCTTCTCGCATCTATCTACACGCTCTCTACCTCTCACATTTTCTCTTGCTTGGGGACTTCAGTGCACAACACATGAGCTGTCGGTGACCAAGCCAAACCTTTATATCATAACCCCTAACCGCTACACACAGCCTACATCATTGTCACCATATTAGCTAATGTCAAAGCATAGCCAGCTAGCTAACATAGCATACCTCTCTGTTTGAGACGGGTATTTGAGGTGTTTGAGTAGGCTAAACTAGTGAAAGTGATAGTGAAAAAAAATACAGCAAAACATAGCTAGCTCGCTCTCTCTTGCTTCTCCTTATTTTTTTTAGAAATACATTTGTTGAAAACTGTTCAAAAATGTTTTTTCTCTCTCTTTGAGTCAACTACTCACCACATTTTATGCACTACAGCTCTAGCTAGCTGTAGCATATGCTTTCGGTACTAGATTACTGTGTAAGTCTATGGAAGGGGGTGAAAACCATGATCCTCCTAGGTTTTGTATTGAAGTCAATGTACCCAGAGGAGGACAGAAACGAGCTGTCCTCCGATTACACCATGGCACTACCCTATAGAGTGCTGTGGAGGCTACAGTAGACCATTTCAAAACAGTGTGTTTTAATCAATCAATAAATCAATCAAATGTATTTATAAACCCTTTTTACATCAGCAGATGTCACAAAGTGCTATACAGAATCCCAGCCTTTTGATCAATTATTTGGTGACGTGAATATATTTTGTATAGTTTTATCTAAAAAGAACAACTTCTTTAATGTTTTACAATTTTTATTTTTATGAAATTCACAGAACAGGATGGTCCTCTCCTTTCTCCTCTAAGGATCCTCCACTGATTATCACACTTAAAAAAAGAAGGGTATGGTTATGGTAGAGTGTTGTTCCCTGGTGTACAAAAAAAGGTCTAAGGTACACTTCACAGCTACACAGCTGACCTTGTCTTGCCCATTCACCCTCTGAATGGCACACATACACGTTTCAATTGTCCATCCTTCGTTAAGCTGTCTCCTCCCATTCATCTACACTGATTGAGGTGGATTTAACAGGTGACACCAATAGGTCACAGGGTATAGTTCAGTACCTTGTAGATATGGGAGATTTTTCTACCCAATATTTTGAATATAAGGTACTATCATTACTGCGCTTTAACATATAAGTGTGGGGGAGTGGCTAAATATTAATGTGCATTTGTGCCAACTGTCAGTCGAAATGTTGGAGTGGTTTAAGTGTTTAATGGTTATGCCTTCCACACTGTTTTGCTCATTTGCAAAAATTATGTCAGGAAAAAGCTACACTGTAAAGAGTTTATTGTGCATGTTCATTATTGCCAGAAGTTGCTGTGAATTTGTCATTTCTTAACTGGAAACTACTCAGTAAGTCATTGTAAAAGTCACAATAATTCACAGGCAAAACGTTGCTTCTAATCGACAGGACATTTTCTGCCGCTAGCAATCCTTGCCAATAACCTTCCTGACGTTTCTGTTGACAGCATGCACATCACTTATTGATTGGCAGCATACTGTAGCAGCAGCAGCCTATCAGAAGATTGCAGGAGTGACTTATTCGAGGCGTGGCTTTCAGCGAGGTGTTATTGGTCTCCCATGAAAAGGAATGTTATCCCAGTTAATCTGATCTGTTGTCTTCTATTCAATAACATTGAGCCTGTATTTTGTCAGTTCTGTGGCCTTGTTATATGTTGACATAAGTGCATGTGATGCTGAAGAATTATACATCATTCAATTTGTTGATAGTCACCATGTCATTGTAATAGTCAGTTATAAGCCAGCTGTGGTAAGATACTGTGAATTTTACAATAACCTACTTGCAATAAGTTGATAGTTAGTTATTGAAAATTAAACATGAACTTCCTGTGAACTATCTGCCCGTTAAGCTTTGGGGAGAAGCACAGATTGTCACAAGTTCATGCAACGATTGTAACGGGCTTCTTCCATCTCTTCATCCGAAGAGGAGTAGCAAGGATTGGACCAAAGTGCAGCGCGGCTAGTGTTCAACATGTTTAATAAAATAACAAGTGAAACACTACAAACAACATACAAAATAACAAATGTGCAAAACCGATACAGACCTATCTGGTGCAGAACACAAACACAGAGACAGGTAACAAACACCCACAAAATCCCAACACAAAACAAGCCTCCTATATATGAGTCTCAATCAGAGACAACGACTACCATCTGCCTCTGATTGAGAACCCACACTAGGCTGACATAGAAACAGACAAACTAGACACACAACATAGAATTCCCACCCAGCTCACGTCCTGACCAACAAAACAACAGAAAACAGGTCAGGAACGTGACAACGATTGCAGAACTGACAGTGTCAAATGACGTACTCAACCTTCATCAACATAACAATAAAACCACTTAAACTGGTCCAACATTTCAAGTGACGGTTAGCACAAATACAACAACAAAACATTATTTATAAAAAGAAATCTATTAATATGGTTAATAATTTTGAGCTTGAAAATGTGTTTACAAGCATGATAGCTGTACATTTAGTTTATGGTTGACGCAGCTTGTTGCCATTAGCCAATTGGCATGTCTCAACAAGTTCAAAGCACATGAATGTGTCTAACTGGTATTTACGAATTTAGAACGGGTCAATTCTCACCTCTCACATGGTTACGAACACAGCATTACATTGAATATATTGGGTAGAACAATTTACCATTATACTATATAGATTATCCGCACATGTACCCTAAAAGTTACTGACCATGTGAGTTCCTATGGGTTTCTCTGAAGGTACCTTATGTGTACCTTTGACCTTTACATACACCAGGGAACAACACGGTACCATAACCATACCCTTATATTTGAGAGTGTGTGGATATACAGCGCATTCGTAAAGTATTCAGACCTCTTGACTTTTTCCACATTTTGTTACGTTACAGCCTTATTCTAAATGTATTAAATACACAATACTCCAAACTGACAAAGTGAAAACGTATAAAAAAAAAAAAAAAAAAAAAAAAAATTATTTACAAGTTTTCAGACCCTTTGCTATGAGACTCGAAATTGATCTCAGGAGCATCCTGTTTCCATTGATCATCCTGGAGACGTGGGAGTCGGGAAGCAAGTTCAGGGAGTGAATCATTTAATAAAAATAAATAAAAAATAAAAATAAAAAACAAGAACCTCGAAGAACGCACAGATTGGATTCCGTCTCTCACAGTTGAAGTGTACCTATGATAAAAATTACAGACCTCTACATGCTTTGTAAGTAGGAAAACCTGCAAAATCGGCAGTGTATCCAATACGTGTTCTCTCCACTGTATAAGTAAGGTAATCGGGGAAGGGATGGAGTCCAAGTGAGTCTAATGAGAGGGAGCACACATGACACTACAGCTTGATTGGAGTCCACCTGTGGTAAATCAATTGATTGTGCATGATTTGGAAAGGCACATACCTGTCTATATAATGTCCCACAGTTAACAGGGCATGTTAGTGCAAAAACCATGCCATGAGGTCGAAGGAATTGTCCGTTGAGCTCCGAGACAGGATTGTGTCGAGGCACAGATCTGGGTACTAAAAACTGTCTGCAGCACTGAAGGTCCCCAAAAACACAGTGGCCTCCATCATTCTTAAATGGAAGAAATGTGGAACCACCAAGACTCTTCCTAGAGCTGGCTGCCCGACCAAACTGAGCAATCGAGGGAGAAGGGCCTTGGTCAGGGAGGTGACCAAGAACCCTATGGTCACTCTAACAGAGCTCCAGAGTTCCTCTGTGGAAATGGGAGAACCTTCCAGAAGGACAACCATCTCTGCAGCACTCTACTTATCAGGCCTTTATGGTAGACTGGCCAGACTGAAGCCACTCCTCAGTAAAAAACACATGACAGTCTCTTGGAGTTTGTCAAAAGGCACCTAAATGACTCTCAGACCATGAGAAACAAGATTCTCTGGTCTGATGAAACCAAGATTGAACTCTGGCCTGAATGCCAGTGTCACGTCATGAGGAAACGTGGCACCACCAGCATCATGCTGTGGGGATTGTTTTCAGGGACAGGGACTGGGAGACTAGTTAGGATCAAGGGAAAGATGAATGGAGCAAAGTACAAAGAGATTCTTGATGAAAACCTGCTCCAGAGTGCTCAGGACCTCAGACTGGGGCGAAGGTTCGCCTTCCAACAGGACAACGACCCTAAGCACACAGCAAAGACAACACAGGAGTGGCTTTGGGACAAGTCTCTGAATGTCCTTGAGTGGACTTGAACCCAATCAAACATCTCTGGAGAGACCTGAAAATAGCTGTGCAACGATGCTCCCCATCCATCCGGACAGAGCTTGAGAGGATCTGCAGAGAATAATGGGAGAAACTCCCCAAATACAGGTGTGCCAAGCTTGTAGCATCATACCCAAGAAGACTTTAGCCTGTAATCGCTGCCAAAGGTGCTTCCACAAAGTACTGAGTAATGGTCTGAATCCTTAAGTAAATGTGATATTTCCGTTATTTTTTTTAATACATTTGCAAGAATTTATAAAAACCTGTTTCTGCTTTGTCATTATGGGCTATTGTGTGTCGATTGATAAGGGGGAAAACTATTTAATCAACTTCAGAATAAGGATGTAACGTAACAAAGTGGAAAATGTCAAGGGGTCTGAATATTTTCCGAATGCACTGTATATTCTTGGTAACAAAAAAAACATATCGTGGCACTGCTGAGACATTAATGCACTCCAGAACAAAAGGTTGCAAGTTCAAATCCCGAGAGAATTTACAATGGTGAAAAAGTTCCATATATATATCTTTACATGGCATGTTTTTGATATTCTAGAGAATACAGATCATTTCCAATGTATATTTGAAGTTTTTTGGATATGCACCATACCCTGACAAATTCTGAATCCAGATGAGTCTTTTAGACGTATGATGTTGCGATTACTCCGAATATCAGACACGGACATTTCCAATGGCCGGATATGGACTCATTTAATATCCTGAGATATGCCACATCCTACTTTCTCTCTTCATGTTGACAAATACTGACAAATACTAGTGGTGCAGAAGACACGTTAGTAGGAGTGAGGTTAGACGGTTTTAAGTCTCCCTGCATGAAAGTCTCTGTACACCAGAAACACTGCTTCTGGTTGAGCGTTTTCTTGTTTGTTTATGGCCCCATACAGTTAGTTTAGTGCCAGAGGGGTGTTGGCTTGGGACAGGATGTAGACAGTCACGATAATTACGGATGAGAACTCTCTTGGTAGGAAAAAGGGTCTGCAGCTTACCATTAGGTATTCTATAATAGGTGAACAAAAACTCAAGATTTCCTTCACACTTGAAGCAGCACACCAGTTGTTATTAATGAAAAAACACACTTCACCTCCTTTCAACTTATCTGAAGCCAGCCGCTGCATGGAGCATCCACTGAGTACTACGTGCATAGCGTCATCATCCAGCCACGTTTCAGTAAGACATATAATATTGCAGCTTTTCAAGTCTCTCTGATAGGAGACTCTCAAACGAAGCTCATCCATCTTATTGGGCTTGATGTTGCCAATGTTCAAGACCCCTCAGAGCAACCTGGTCTCAGAGCATTTTGTATTATTCTCTATGCAAATCCGAGACACTCCATTTAGTATGATATGTTACGGTAACGACCCAGGGTTTATATGCATGGATATAGACTCTGCCGTTTGAGCATGCTTTTGCAGAACAGTCGATAGCGCGCTGGGCTTCGAGCTAGAAGGTCGAGAGTTCGAGACCTGCTCCCTGCCTGTTTAATTACATTACGTTTTGTATGGTTACATAAGACAGATGGTTAATTAAGGCAAAAACGAAAGGAGGGTGGTTGGTCAGGGTGGAGGGGGAGGCGTATAACACGAACGTCTAGCAACCCAAAGGTTGCGAGTTGAATCTCATTACAGACAACTTTATAATTTTAGCGAATGAGCAACTTTTTAACTACTTACTACTTTTTAGCTACTTTGCATGTTAGCTAACCAATCTCCTAACCCTAACCCTAACCATTTAAGCTAACCCTTAACCTAACCCAACCTTCGTTAACCATTCCCTTAACCTTAACCCTTTAACCTAACTTATAAACTTAACCCTAAACCCTAATCAAGCTAATGTTTGCAAGCTAGCTAACGTTAGCCACCTAGCTAGAACTCGTAACATATCACGTTTTGCAAATACGTAACATATTGTATGTTTTACAAATTCATAACATATTGCACGTTTCGCTAATTCATGATATATACACTGCTCAAAAAAATAAAGGGAACACTTGAACAACACAATGTAACTCCAAGTCAATCACACTTCTGTGAAATCAAACTGTCCACTTAGGAAGCAACACTGATTGACAATACATTTCACATGCTGTTGTACAAATGGAATCGACAAAAGGTGGAAATTATAGGCAATTAGCAAGACACCCCCCAAAACAGGAGTGATTCTGCAGGTGGTGACCACAGACCACTTCTCAGTTCCTATACTTCCTGGATGATGTTTTGGTCACTTTTGAATGCTGGCGGTGCTCTCACTCTAGTGGTAGCATGAGACGGAGTCTACAACCCACACAAGTGGCTCAGGTAGTGCAGCTCATCCAGGATGGCACATCAATGCGAACTGTGGCAAAAAGGTTTGCTGTGTCTGTCAACGTAGTGTCCAGAGCATGCAGGCGCTACCAGGAGACAGGCCAGTACATCAGGAGACGTGGAGGAGGCCGTAGGAGGGCAACAACCCAGCAGCAGGACCGCTACCTCCGCCTTTGTGCAAGGAGGTGCACTGCCAGAGCCCTGCAAAATGACCTCCAGCAGGCCACAAATGTGCATGTTCCCTTTATTTTTTTGAGCAGTGTATATATTTATTACTTATTTTTTTAAATCTTACCCCCTTTTCTCCCCAATTTTCATGGTATCCAATCGCTAGTAATTACTATCTTGTCTCATCGCTACAACTCCCGTACGGGCTCGGGAGAGACGAAGGTCGAAAGCCATGCGTCCTCCGAAGCACAACCCAACCAAGCCGCACTGCTTCTTAACACAGCGCGCCTCCAACCCAGCCGCACCAATGTGTCGGAGGAAACACCATGCACCTGGCCCCCTCGGTTAGCACGCACTGCGCCCAGCCCGCCACAGGAGTCGCTGGAGCGCGATGAGACAAGGATATCCCTACCGGCCAAAACCTCCCTAACCCGGACAACGCTAGGCCAATTGTGCGTCGCCCCACGGACCTCCCGGTCGCGGCCGGCTGCGACAGAGCGCGAACCCAGAGACTCTGGTGGTGCAGCTAGCGCTGCGATGCAGTGCCCTAGACCACTGCGCCACCCGGGAGGCCACTAATTCATGATATATAATATGAATTGTAATTTGTAACATATCATATATGAAATGGGGGATGGTGGACATCCACAAATACATACCATACTGTATGAAATGTAACATATCATACTAAATGTGTGTCTCGGATTTACATACAGAATAATATGAAATGCTGTGAGTCCATGTTGCTCAGAGGCATACTGCATGTGTGATTCATTTTCAAAACAGTCAGGCACATCCTACAATTACACTATTAGATTAAAGTTGTTAAACTTGTTTGATTAAAATGATCCATTTTGGAATAAATAATGTTTTTCTTCGGGTGTTATTGTGTATGACTCACAAATGGGAAAGGAAAAGAACAGAACATTAAAAAAAGACAGAGAGCAAGAGAAAGAGGAAATGTCATTATTAGGGTTCTATTCAATCTGTGTCGCTGAAGCGCTACAGATTGTGTGATAGAAATTTAAAGGCAATTTCTGATCGAGCTGACATATGCAGCCTTTACTGTGAATGCAGTCTCCGCTAACACAGAAACATTGCCTTTATATTTCACTCACAATGTAACGCTGAACTTCTGCGATAAGCGTTGAATAAACTCTTAGTTTCCAGGGAAAAAATGGACAATAAGAGGGAGGGGGAGAGAGCAAAAATGTAATAAAGAGAGAAGTGGAGTGAGACAGAAAGATAGGGGGAGGGAGAGAACAGAGAAAAAACAGGGAGAGGAAAAATGAGATGGTAGAGATGATAATGAGAAAGAGAGAGATGAGAGAGAGAGAGAGAGTGGTAGAGGGAAATAATGGTATATATAGAGAGTGCTAATTCAGCACACAGCTGCTTAGTGAACCCAGTATGAGAGGTCTGTAATGGAATGCTCATACAGACGCCAGAGCCTCCTTTACAATATTAACAGAGCCCAATGTGCGTCATCCATCTCACAGCTGACCCAGGGGGGTGTGTGTGGCTCTCTCTCTCTCTCAGAGTCCCTTTCTCTCTACCGCTCAGTCTCTCTTTCTCTCAAGTGTACTCTGACAATTCAGTTCAAAGCTCAGTTCAAAGCCAAAACTCTGGTTGGCATGACCATGGATACAGCACCATATCACCTCAGAGTATCAGTTCTATATATATAACGATGGACACAACAATGTGTCTGAAAGTCTAAAGAGTCGACTGGTTATTTTGGTGCAAATGTAACGTAGATAACTATGCAGCATGCACTTGTCCTACAGTAGGTGTGGCACGAGAATGTGTGAAAAAGGGTTGTCACTCCCCCATGCTGAACAAAGAACACACCAAGGTGTTGTAAAAGTCTCCAAAACTGAACTCCTAACTCTTGCGCCGAGTTTCAGTTTGCACATATTTGCATTGGTGAAGCCCTAGCATAATGCACACTTCTGGAGAATATAAAATGTTTCAATATCTCTCTCTTAGGCTCGGGGATGGTGTATTGTATTATGTTGTTGTGTTGTACTGTATTGTATTGTATTGCTGCATTGTATTGTGTGGTGTTTGTTCTATGTGTTTGTCACTTTGGTAGTTTGCAGTTTTGTGAATTGAACAGAATGTTCTTTTAGACTTTTTCCTCCACTTAACCCAAAACGTCCACAAATCCTCTGGTATTCACACTACCCCAGCCAGATAATTTGATTCTGAGCAATGACGCAAATGTGTGTGTGAACTCATACACACTCAATCATTAAAGGCTGCTTATCTGACTGCGGGGTAAGGCTGCTTATCTGACTGCGGGGTAAGGCTGCTTATCTGACTGCGGGGTATGTGTAAACTATCCTTGTTGAACTCCCATTGTATGTCCTGCGGCAAGCTCGGCACCAGGCTGAGGCTATGTACAGATATTGGGCTGCATGCAGGCTCTTGTATCTTGTCTCTTGTTCTTGGTATGAATCATTAATGTATCTCTCTTTAGATTGTGTTTTGTAACATTTGAGTCATTTGACCAGAGAAGCGGCTAACCTCTTAATCTCCTCCTCCCCTCTCTTCTGCTTTCACACAAGGAAACTGGAAAATAACATTCCTCTGTGTGCTTTCATAGTGATAACATAGTTACTTATTGAGAGTACTGTGAAAATTTTATGGCAGGTTGTGTCTGGAACCTCATGATATCTCACTTATTCTGTGTGTGTGTGGTGTGTGTTGTGTGGTGTGGCAACTGGCACACTGTCTATCTGCCTGTCAGTACTGTGTCCTGTGGTTGATGGACCAGAAGAGCTGTTTCTGTAGTAGTCATGTCCCTCCCTGCAGGGAGCACTAAAAACACGTACTGTGCACGCACGCACGCACGCACGCACGCACGCACGCATGCACGCACACACACGATAAATCAGCCCATCAGTGTGCATTGTTGTGACACTGTGCAACTGCGAGCTCATTAGTCAGTACAAGGTCGTGTACACAGCAGGCGGCTGGATGGTGAGGGATGTGTTTGTAGGGTGGCCTAAACAGCATTACTATTAAACAGCATTACTATCACATACACCAGGCCCAGACACACACACACACACAGACACACCCAGACACATTGGGAACATGCTAAATATGTCCCATTGGGTTGTAGGGGAGCTCGGTGAGGAACATAGCATTGATAGCTCTCCTCCCAACACTCTAACCAGTGTGATTTGGGGGGATGCTTTCATCCTACACTGGCCTCCCGCAGAATCTTCTGGTTGTCTGTCTGGGTTGCGTGACTAACCCAACAAGTTAGGTTGTTGGGATTACCCAAACATGGGTTAATTGGTTGGGTTGACCTTGCAGCTGGGTCTTTATGAATGTAATCCTTAGGTTATTTTCAGGAGGCTTGGCTTATTAGGAGCAACGCTTTCAGCTAAATCTTATTGGACACCCGTGAGAGTTAAGTTTACATACTTCAAATTAAAATGTTCCTTAATGATTTTTGCATTTGACACATTCTTCTATAATATTAAGTGTATTTATTACATGCTATATATAATAAGGTACACCAACTTATTGCATAATAAGGTATGCCACCTTAATGTGGGGTGGCAGGTAGCCTAGTGGTTAGAGTGTTGGACTAGTAACTGGAAGGTTGCAAGATCAAATCCCCGTACTGATAAGGTACAAATCTGTCCTTACTGTTTCTAGGCTGTCATTGAAAATAAGAATGTGTTCTTAACTGACTTGCCTAGTTAAATAAAAAATATAATTTATCCTAACAATGGCATTTACATAGGCTTGGGGAACTCATACAGTTCTGTAAGCTTCTTTGAAGCAAAATGTTTTTAAAAGTTCGATCTATTAAGATGGAATCATGGTTGGTTAGCCCAATGTCGTGTTGCCTCCATCCCTCTCACACATGGGTCCATGTCAGCCATCAGCCGTCTGTCACTGCCTGCTGCCTTATGAGTAATATGCCACGTTCAAAACAACCGGGAACTCTGAAAAATAAATGACGTCAGTGATCTTCAGGATGGAAAGTCGGAGCTCTAGAAAGAGGCCTGAGTTCCCGAGTTGGAATTCCAAGTTGGATGACCGTTCAAATCGATTTTTCCCAGTCATCGCGTCATCACAGCGAACTAGAGCATCATCAATGTGCGTCATCACCAGGGGGAAGGTGACAATGTGATTCCTTGTCTGGCCTTGAAGTAGTTTTCAAGGGAATATTTTCAGCTTCAGCTTTCCATGTCATCCATTTTGATTTAACATCAACTATAGTGGTTGTTATTCAACCTACTTTTGATTAATACATATTAGCATGTATTATCATATGACTAAAGCCTTGTTTATACCAGGGGCTAACATACATCCTTTGTCCTGATCTTATCCACATTCTGATTGTCCCACATTGTAGCTGTTGCATCTACACATGGTAGTAAAATGTGTTTCTTATTTGTCCACTTTATCCACATTGTGACCAGATGTCCTGGTCCCTTCCTGTATGCAAATTATTTGACAGATATTGTTTCAAAATAATAATAATTTATTTTAAGACATATATTGATGCCATTTGTCAATGGCGAATTGGGTTAAGGTTATATATCAAACGTCAATGGTTTTAGACAGCGGGATAATGATGATTTAAATGGTTTCACTGTGAAGAGTCCGTCTAAGTGTCTGACTACCTCAGGAGGTTGTCAGGAAGATCTGATCACAATCAGATCACAATGCTTCTTTTAATCTTCTACACTGTCTAAAAATGTGGGCAAAATCAGAATGTTGGACAAGATTAGGGAAAAGCATGCATGTTAGAAACAGGTATAAACAGGGCTTAAGACATTTACACAGAATTACGACCAACAACTGGAATTCATGTTTATTCATCTTTTATTCAAATAAATTAGCCACACAAATAAACAATCTTTATTTTCATATAACATTCATACAAACACACACACACAGTCAAGTAGAAAATCAGGAAAATCAAAACGCATATTTCTTCATATCCAACATTTTACCAAAAAGGACATCTTACAGATATGCGTCAAAAAGGTTATTTTGTTTTCAATAGTTTGGTCAAACTAAGTTTGTGAAGAGTTTTCTGGACCAACAGGAGAAACTAAACATATTTCAGAAATGAGATATATTCATTGTAAAGTTATTTTTTTCTTTAATACAGCAAAAGTAGCAGATCTGGGTCTTATGGGCCCAGCTGTTTTCTCTTTGTGCTGATTGGACAAAAGAGAGTTACTCTGATCATAGGGTTTTCTTCTGAAGAAGGCACAAGCACTGTTGGTGAGTGTAATCAAGCAAAATATAATGTCATTTAGAAATATTAACACTGCTTATTTCAGAGAGAAATCGATCAAACAACTTTTAAGCTTCAGGCTTCCAACACTTTTCCTCTTCAACATGTTGTTCAAAAGAAGACACTTCACAGATATGGTCAAACTAACCAAAATAACAAAGGTCCACCGCTATCATGGTGTAAACAGCTGAAGTAAATGGTGCTGTTTCAAACACATTCTCTAAAAATAAATAGGCCTAACACATACACCTAAGTACGTTGTATTAACCTCTAGCTAGCGACCTCTACCACCTGCGGCCAATCAATTGAAAAACTCACATTACAGCAAAAAAAAAAGTTTTCCATTTCTTTTCTTATTTTCTTAGAAAATACAAAAACAAATACAGCCATGGTCCTGGAACCCAACTGCTAGGGGAATTTAACACCTTCGCATCTTGTGGCAGAAGCTCATAGCAGGAGCCACACAGAGTATGCCATGAAAGCACTAGCTAGCTAGCATTTGCTGGAAAGCAGTGCTTCTTTCTCTTACTCTGCTCTCTCTTTGGCTTATCTCTAGTTCTGCCATTATACAATGGCAGAGGCAACCGTGATGTGAAGAGGAAAAGCACTATGAAATGGTTTGGGTCCTTTCTTTTAAATCTATTCATATCTATGTTCATGTTCATCAAAAACAGAAGCGTTCAGGTACCTGATCTACTCAGCTAGCGCCCTCCAAAAGGTTTTAAAATCTCTTACAATCATACAAAAATGAAAAAATTTACTAATAAAATCAAAGAAATCGAATAAATGCCAGCAGGCAAGTAATGTACGATCCTGTCAGCGTTTCATTTCTCATTTCCTATGCATTTCAATGTGAAATATTGCATTATAGTCTTTGTTCTGGCTATGTGAAAGTAGTACAGCATATAGCTACACACAGCCTATACATCAAGTGAAAATAAAAGTGGTTAAAGTCTTGTTTTCCTCTGATAGGGAATGACATCATGCTCATACTGTAGGTCTTCAGGATCTTCAGTTTAGACAATGTTTCCACATTTTTGGGACTTGGTTACCTGAGAAGGTAGTGATAAAACAGCAGAATAGCATGGTTGAGGATTCCTCACCAAAATGACATAACAGCAGAGAGAATATGATTAGAAAGTAACCATATATAAGTATAAATTATAAATTGAAATCAACCTTTTTGTAAGGCACACACACACACACACACAGCTTGCTAATAGCAATACCTACTGTGCTTTAGACACTCAGCAAGTATATTTTTTATTCAGTTTTGTCTGATCAAGATATACCAGGTTTTATCTTCTTCTGAGGTAAAAGCAGCATTAGCGCAGCTAGAATCTTGCACAAACAAATCACAGTTTGTCAAATCACTGTAACATTGTGTTCAAAGAAAGTTTGAAGATTAAAATTGTTCTGATGCTGAATGCTTGTAGGATTGCCACAAAGTAATATCTTCTCCAAAAGGCAAATCGTTTAAAAAAATAATAAAGTAAAAAACAATGAAATGTAATAAAAGTCTCTATACAGTGAGCAAAACTGAAAAAGTAACAAACTAAATCAGGAAGACTAGATCCTCCTGTTTTCAAACAAACAAAATAACTGAAGAAACTGTTGAAATAGTTCTTACATGACCTCATCTGGTTCATTGATACCACTCCTCATTGTTTTTTAAGATTAGTCCTTCACACACCCCTCCAGAAAATGAGTTGGGTGAGTTGGATTCCCTATTAGGGAGAAAGGACAGGTACAGTGTTGCGTTGAGGTGGTCCCAGACCTTTATTGCTTCTCTGGGGATCCGAAAAGAGCACAGTCACCTCTCCAGAGTTTTGTTATTGCTTAATTGTCAGCTTATGTGATCACACACAGATACACACACCTAGATGTGAGTGTTTGCATGTTGTTCAACAGAATTTAGATTTGTCACTTTCATCATTTAAAAAAATCTGTCCACTCTATGCTCAGTTTTTCATATAGTTCTCCCCAATAGTTCTCTTTTCACACTTTGGACAATTTGTTCTGTCGTCCTATCATCTTCTCATCATCTGATGATCTGTGAGCAACTCCACAGCTCAAAGTTCTGTTCCCACTGTCAAAAAGTGCTCACCCTTCTTGTTCATCAGTGATGACATCACCATGACATTTTTACTCTGGTTGCCATACAGAACAAGTACTCTGGTCTAGTAGGAATTTGTTGTTTCCTGTTTGGCCTTTCTTTCTCTCCATTACTTCACCATCACACAGCTGCTCAGCTGCCCACCCAGGCTCAGCTCCTGCATCTCCGACTCTCTCCCGGAGGCTGAATCCAGGCTCCACATCCCCTGCCTGGCCATGAGGGGTAAGGGGCCCTGGGTGAAGGCCTGGCTCTGGGCCTGGGATTGGTAGTGTAGGTTGGTCTGGGGATGGAGGCTGGGTTGCTGGCTGATGTGCAGGCGAGCCTCGAGGAGGTAAGCAGCGGAGGCCACGGGGGAGAGGAAGGTAGAGGAGGCTGATGATGCGGAGCAGGAGGAAGAGGAGCCATAGGAGGAGGAAGATGACTCCAAAGGCTGCTGCCAGAAGGCGTGCTGGAGAGCCTGGAGACTCTGGTGTGGGGAAAGGGGGTGTTGATGTTCCCTCTGGGGGAGGGAGGAGGCGGAGGTGTCAAACAGGGTTGAGGTGGCGTAAACGGATGTGGGGGAGGGGGGCTGCTGCTGGGACAGGAAGTGCAGAGGGTTCTGGGTAGATGCTGACTGAGGAGCCTGGGGCTGGTGCTGGATCTGGAGCATTCTGTAAATAGAGACGGAGAGGAGGGGTTAGAGTTTCACTTACTGTGACTATGTGGTTGTGATTATATTTATGTGCAGGTGTGTCTGTCTCTGTGTGTGTCTCCATCTTACCTTTGCTGTTGCAGAACTTCCTCCAGCATGCTGCAGTGCTCATTGATGGTGGGGCCTATTGATCCCCGGCTGCCACGGCTACTGTGGTCGGAGGTCAGATGGCAGACCTGCCTTGCCAGACCATTGATCTTATTCAGACCCAGAAGACCCTTAGTGCGCGTGTTCTTCCTCAGCTGTTGGCGGAAGGCTTTAAGACCTGGGGAGGCGCACAGAGAGGGGATGGGTTAAATTCTGTAGGGCCTGATACATTTCCTTGTAGTGATGATGATGTGAATGATACATACTGTATGTAATGGTTATAAACTAACATCACCCATACCTTGTGTTAGGGAGGTGTCAGAGGCTCTGCGGCCCTCCTGGAAGCTGGAAGCTTGGGCCTGGGGGAGGAGATGAGAGGAGAGGGCCAGCTGGGTACCGGCAGAGACCAGCACCCTGGGGTCAGTCCCAGAGGCTGGCATGGCTGACAGCCCCCCCACAGAAGGGCGCAGGGCAGGGTTGGGGGTGGACAAGGACTTCAGACAGCTGTCAGACGATGCACCGTCGGAGAGGCTGACCACGATGCAGGGGGGATTGCACTGGTAGAAGTGAGGGGAGACCTCGGCCAGGGTGTGTCGCCGGGAGGTGGTGGTGGTGGGCAGGACGAGGGATGAGCAGGTGTTTGTGACCTCCTCCAAGTCACGGGGCCGCACCTCCTCACTGATGCTGGTCTCCAGCAGGCTGTTTGGGGAGATGGAGCGGTTACACAGCAGTTGGTTCAGACTGGCTTCCACCGGGAACACCACACGCTGGAACAATGCACCTTGGTCATATTCCATCTCCGGTTGCATGGGAGGGGTGGTCTTGCAATGAATGGGGTAGGCTGAAGTTCTGAAGCTGTCCTCCATGATGACCTCTGGGGTACCGGAGTCGGAGGTGTTCCTGGGTTTCTGGGTCCAGGGTCCACACTGGCGACTGAGCTGCAAGGCCCGGTGCTCCCTGTCCCTCTCCAACAGCAGGTAGTAGATGGCTGAGAAGTGGTTGTAGCTGCTGCTCAGCAGAGACTGGGGAAAAAGACAAGAGCTGTGTTTGAATACCCATACTGTATACTACATACTTAATGAGTATATACTACATACTATTAGTTCATTTTAGTATACTGTAAACTAACGGTATTCTTTCAGTTGAGCTTACTAGCGCTTTGCCTGTCTATCGGAAGTTGATTATGTTGCTATGCAACCTCTTGCTAGCTAGTTAGCATAACAAATTACTAGCTAGACATTTTACGACTTCAGGTGTGTTATTAAATTCAATTTGGAGTACCAGAGTGCGCTCAGAGCATTGTCCGATTGTTCATTTGTAAATGCCATGCAGTTTCACTGGACACTCTGGCCGAGGAGTAGGGTTGATCCTAGCTTGCTAGCTACTTCCAGACACAAATGAGAGAACACCTCACTCTGACCATTTTACTCGCCTAAGCAAAGCTGGTTAGGATGTTTTCATGTTATCCAGAGTGTTGGTGACTGTAACTGTGCTGCTGGCAACAATTTAATTACGATTATTTACCGATTTTTACTGACACCGGCCATATTCAACAGGTGTTGAGTGTTCGTAAATTCATCAGTTATTCTGCGCTCTGGCTCAGGTACACTCAGAGGAGAGTGCTCTGAAATCGGAGTAGATAGCCAGAACGAATTTACGAATGCACCTGAATGTCCATTAAGAACGCACAACGACTATACCACTAAGAATAACGAGAATAATCAAGTTAATAAACTTTGGGTAGTTAGTTAAATAGCATATAGTTAATATACTGGCAAGTTCAATGTACTAGTAGCCAAAAAACGTTAGCTAGCTAGCTAACATACCGGTACATACTGTTGTAATGATATGCTATGCAGTTCATAAGGATAGCGTAGCTAAGAAATTGTCAGCCAACATAACATGTAAGGTATCTTAACATTTGTCATAATTAGTTAAAGCAATGAATTTGTATCCGCTCTTCGTTGGACTTCGGCTGCATATTTTACGCCATTTTCTTCAAATCTGAAAACCAATTTCTGAAGAATTGCATTATGGGCCCTAAAAGCACGGAAATAGTGTCCACTGCTTGTATACTTCAAATTTTGGCGAATGTAGTACGACATCCGGGAACTTTTGGAATACTAACTATATCCATACTATGACCAATATGCATACTATATACTTAATTTATGTCACAAATACTACGGTTAGTGCGGCTAGTATGAGTATTCGAACACAGCTAAGGACATGTTAGTCAGCCATTTTGGTTCAAAGGGTGTCATAATAAAGGACTCTGCGCCCATCACTCTGCACTCACTCAGTCTGATCTGAGAGACTGCTGTTGGAGCTCGTCTTCTCAGCTCAGTGTCAGCCTCTAAAAGCAGATGCCAGTTATCCCCCTAATTCTCCTTACAAAACGAGTAGTAAGCCCACCAGGCGTACAGGGATCCAGGGTGGGTTTGACTGTGGTGCCTGCCCGGGATGCAGCATAACATACCACCTACTCTACTGCCAGACATAACTGTCTCAAAGCCCCACCACTTTCAACCCAGTACCCAACCCCATTAGCTGTCTCTACAGTTTACTTCAAATACTGTACTTCTAGGACACTAGTGATACTCTGTATAAACAACTATATAACCTATAACCTGTAATCTATATAACCAAGCTCCACTCACTCCTTACCCTCCTCTAATCCTCCTTCCATGACGATAACACCAATCAACTAATCAGCCAATTAACCAACCAATCTGCCACTCACCTCGATGGTCCTCTGGCGGTCGATGCCCAGGGTTTGCATGATGCCCAGGACGGGCTCGCTGTAGTCCCCCAGGTTGGAGTTGTAGTCTGTGAGGGGCAGTGCCATACTGAGGGTCTGGTTAGGAGCTGTGGGGTCAGCCAGCATCCAGCGGTGCTGCTTGATCTGGGCCACGCTGATCCTCTTGGTTGGGTCCACCACCAACATCTTACGGATCAGGTTCTCACAGTCTGGAGGGAAAAGAGTGGGAAGGAGAGAGGGAGGATGGAAGGAGGGAGGTAGAAGGGAAAGCAAGGTCATTCTCCGATGCTAGAGCATGTGCTTTAATCTAATATACATTTCATCAGTCAATTTATCAATCCCAATTACACTATGAAATGTGTCACTGTGTTGTTGCCATGGTGATGCATACCTTGAGACATGAAGAAGGGGATTCTGAAGCGCCCCTCTGTGACTCTCTGTCTGAGGGCGGGAAGGCTAGGCCCGTCGAACGGAAGGGATCCGCACACGAGAACGTACAGAACCACACCCAAACTCTGTAGAGAGATAGACCAGGAGGACGTCAACAAATGGTCTCTCCCATTACTTCTGTGTTCATTCATTTTGCATGAAAATAGTAGAACTTGGTTTCAAAACGCTACGTTCTTTGTCATGAATCTTGCCCTGGTGGCGATTTCTGCTAGATAGGCCAGCTGCAAAGTCAAAATTGGCTATATCATAAAACATGTATGAAAACTAAAAAGAGCTTTTTGGTCTTTATTTATGATTAGGGTTAGGCATTAGGGTTAGCAGTGTGGTTAAGGTTAGGGTTACATGCTGACTAGACCGGGCACGCGGGTGAGTCCACCATCACACACATGTTGATTTTGTCCATCCACAACAGATGCAATCAGGACACGCAGGTTGAAATATCAAAACGTACTCTGAAGCAGGTCGAAACGCATGAAACATTCATGGACATTTAGCTAGCTCATTTGTCCTGGGAAATAAACATTAGGTTGTTATTGTACCTGAAATACACAAGGTACTTTTTTTGGATCTTTGTAGAATTTCTACCCATTTTGAGTCCCACAAAATCGTGTGTTCTCTACTCTGACAATTCATCCACAGATAAAAGGGGAAACCTAGTTCCTGTCTAGTAAACTCTGATCCTTCAGGCTTCTTCTCCTGTGGACTTTATATGGCGGTTGGCAAACAACTTTAAGGTGCATTTACCACCACCAACTGGACTGGAGTGTGGACCTCAGTTCATCTTTCAATCACCCACGTGCGTATAGGCGCCTAAAAACCAATGAGGAGATGGGAGAGACGGGACTTGTCACGAACGTCGTAGTGAGGAGACCAATGCGCAGTGTGATTAGAATACATTCTTCCTTTTAATAATGAAGAACACTTAACAAACAATACAAAATAACAAAACGAACGTGACCGCTATAACACTGAGTGCAAACATGCAACATCACATAGACAATCACCCACAAACCAAACTGGAAAATGGCAACCTAAATAGGATCCCCAATCAGAGACAACGATAAACAGGTGCCTCTGTTTGGGAACGAATCTAGGCCACCATAGACCTACATAATGCCTAGGCTACACACACACACCTAGACATACCCAAAACCCTAGACAAAAACACACATACCACCCTCGTCACACCCTGACCTAACCAAAATAATAAAGAAAACAAAGATAACTAAGGTCAGGGCGTGACAGGACTTGCAACGCTTCAAAAACAGAACCAAGTTCTATTTTAGCGCCTGGCTACGCAGAACCTCATTGATGGGCGCGAGCAGTTGAAATTACTGAATAACATGTATGTCTATATTTATTTTGCAAAGCTCGCACACGCAACGCGTCGGTGTGGTCAACATGTTAGGTTTAAAATCAGATCTTATGACTATGTGGCTGTGCCAGCTAGTGACCACTCTGCAGGGCTCTTCTCCAAGGCAAGATTCATGACAATAAATGCCAACCTGCGTTCAAAACATGGGTAGCCATGTTGTGTGCGGTTTCCCTGTGAGCCCTTACCCAGATATCCAACTGTGGCCCTTCGTACTCCTTCCCCTCAAACACCTCGGGTGCTGCATAGGGGGGGCTGCCGCACCACGTAGACAGGGGCTCGCCTGAGTTGTAGAAGTTTCCAAATCCAAAGTCTGAATGGGAAGGAGAGAGAGATCGACTAATGATTATTTGTGTTGCTGAGTGCGTGCGCGCGTGTGTGTGTGTTAGTGTGTGTGTTTATTGACTACAGACTGTCACACTGGGTCTTTATGGCATCAGATCAGCCCTGCTCTTATTCTACTATTTTACCATGAAGAACCCTCTAATTCTTGGCAGTTGACACTTCATTAGCACAGACCCAGTGATGCATGGCTTCTCTTTAGTAGAGACATTTAGCAGTCTGAATATCAGTAGGGAACCATCAAGGACAGAGGGTAGTCTGCTATCTATTATCTCCCACACAAGACTCACCGGCCAATTTGATGTTCATATTGGTGTCCAGCAGCAGGTTCTCAGTCTTGAGGTCACGGTGAACGATGTGGTGCCTGTGGCAGTAGTCCACCGCCATTAGGATCTGCCAGAACTTCTTCCGTGCCTCATTCTCGCTCATGCGCCCGTTTGAGGTCAAGTAGTCTAAAGGAAAAGAGGGAGAAGAGAGGGGGACAGTTTAGATTCAGAGAACTAAATAAGGACTGTAAATACTGGGTAAGAATATTTGACCCCTTTATTATGTAAAATGAAACAGCCCAACACAGTTTACAACAAAGGGGATATTGAATTTAATCCTCACCGAACATCTCTCCATTTTTGGCGTATTCTGTCACAATATACAGCATATCTTTAGTCTCCATAACCTAAGAGGAATACAAAGAGAGACAATGGAAAGAGGTTAGCAAGAAGTAGGCTACACACAATTGCAGTGATAACGTGAGGAAAGAGGTCTTTCCACTGCAAAGGCTGCTGTAAGTGTTTTAGCAGAGCCAGGACTGGGCACTGGGGATGTTTTCTGGACACCTTATCTTTCCCCTGACCACACTTCCTCTCATTCACACACACACACACACACACACACACACACACACACACACACACACACACACACACACACACACACACACACACACACACACACACACACACACACACACACACACACAGACACACACAGACACACACAGACACGACACGACACTCTGCCTTTCCATGATATGCACTGTTGCATAACAGAGCTGACAGGCACTTCCTGCATGCTCTTTGTTTATAGGATATGAACACAGAAATAGTTCAAACCACTATTCAAATCAAATCAAACTTTATTTGTCACATTCGCCGAATACAACAAGTGTAGACTTTACAGTGAAATGCTTACTTACAAGCCCATAACCAACAGTGCAGTTCAAGAAGAAGAACATATTTACCAAGTAGACTAAAATAAAAAGTAATAATAAAAAAGTAACACAATAAGAATAACAATAACGAGACTATATACAGGGGGCACTGGTACCGAGTCAGTGTGCAGGGGTACAGGTTAGTTGAGGTAATCTGTACATGTAGGTGGGGGCGAGGTGACTATGCATAGGTAACAAACAAACAGCGAGTAGCAGCAGTGTACAAGACAGGGGGTGTTAATGTAAATTGTCCGATGGCAATTTTTATGAATTGTTCAGCAGTCTAATGGCTTGGTGGTAGAAACTGTTGAGGAGCCTTTTGGTCCTAGACTTCGCGCTCCGGTACTGCTAGCCGTGCGGTAGCAGAGAAAACAGTCTATAACTTGGGTGACTGGAGTCTCGAACAATTTTATGGGCTTTCCTCTGACACTGCCTATTATATAGGTCCTGGATGGCAGGAAGCTTGGCCCCAGTGATGTACTGGGCCGTTCGCACTACCCTCTGTAGCGCCTTACGGTCAGATAACGAGTAGTTGCCATACCAAGCAGTGATGCAACCGGTCAGGATGCTCTCGATGGTGGAGCTGTAGAACCTTTTGAGGATCTACAGCTGCACCATCGAGAGCATCCTGCCCAGTATTCCCACTAATACTGTGTTGTCTGTCATCAGTTTTCAACAGAAACCTAATCTCTTTCCTTCTGGGAAAGGAAGAGAAAAGTTCAGACACAAAGGACGAGCTTGTGTTTCGAGAACCCATCACCACCGCAAAGACAAAAAGAAAAAGAAGGAAAGACACAATGCTCCATCCCCTTCCTGGAACTCCCGGAAACTTCCCAGGGGCAGGAGAGCCCTCGGGGACCAAACATTGTGGGAGTGTTGTGTCACTACTAATTCTGAAGAAAAGACTGATATTCATCACTGCCAGGACTCAATAAACCAACACCTAAAGCTATGTCACACATTTTATAGCCTCATTTAATTTCCAACACAGTTCTCTTTCACTTTTCTAACTCTGTGAGAGACGTTGGGCAGCAGTCATTTTTAGGGTGGCACAGAGGCTCCCATACAGAGAGTAACTTTTAGTCTTTATCTGAGATGAGAACCACTCTGTGTCCCTCTCACCTAGAGGTGCTGCTGATGTCATACAGGCTTCCAGAGAAGAAGTCTAACACGTTAAGGGCCCTCATACTGGCCCCTGAAGAATGGTGTGTGGGGGAGTGTGTGAATGAGAGAGAGACAGACAGAAATCGAGAGAGAGCGAGAGAGAGCAAGAGAGAGAGAGAGAAAGAGGCTGTGATGATCTACAGAAATGCAGAAAAAAGGGACATTTTGTTCACATAAGATGGAAACTGCAGCTTATTTAAAGGTCAAGGATCAACGCTTTGGTGTTATTCTTGAGGCTTTCCCCCTCTCCTCTTCTAGCTACTTTCTCTCCTCGACTAGTCATACGGTACAGACTGCTCGTAATTCACTGTTCTGTTTTTGGTTATTGAAAGAGGAGGATGATAAGGAGAGGATGTGACCTCTTGATCACACGATCGCCTTCACTGCACTACACCTCCCCCTCAGTGGGCAGATGATGGGGTGTGAAAGAGAAAAGGGTTTCCCTCAGGTCATAGAAACCTGCTCTAACCTTCATCAAACAGCTAGCACCTGACAAGCTTAACCCTCACTGTTTCCCAGAGAGAGAGGGAGCAACAGAGAGAGGGACAGAGTGAGAGGGAGACTTTTGTTATCTATTTCACTTGCTTTGGTAATGTAAACATATGTTTCCCATGCCAATAAAGCCCCTTAAATTGAAATTAGAGAGAGAAAGAGAGATATCTATAGAGAGAGAGCGATATAGAGAGAGATATATAAATAAATATATAGAGAGATATATATATAAAAAGAGAGATATATATAGAGAGATAAATATATATATATAGACCTCCCGGGTGGCGCAGTGGTCTAGGGCACTGCATCGCAGTGCTAGCTGCGCCACCAGAGTCTCTGGGTTCGCGCCCAGGCTGGGCTGGGTTCGCGCCCAGGCTCTGTCGCAGCCGGCCGCAACCGGGAGGTCCGTGGGGCGACGCACAATTGGCATAGCGTCGTCCGGGTTAGGGAGGGTTTGGCCGGTAGGGATATCCTTGTCTCAGTATGTAAAATGTAATAAAATGTATGCACTCTACTGTAAGTCGCTCTGGATAAGAGCGTCTGCCAAATGACGTAAATGTAAATATAAATATATATATAGATATATAGAGAGAGAGATATATAAATAAATATATATATAGATATATATAAAAAGAGAGATATATATAGAGATAAATATATATATAGAGATATAAATATATATATAGAGAGAGAGATAGATAGATAGATATATATAGAGATAGATATTGTAACGTCCGGGGTGTAGTGGGTGAGAAGTCAGGCGCAGAGTTCAGGGTAGTGCTATACCTTTTAATGCACAAAAAACGGTGAACATAAGCCAACCCCACGAAACACAGAGCGCACCCCAAAACAAATGCCCCAAACACGGGGGACTTAAACAGTCCAGCAAAACCCATAAAAATGGAAAACCTGTAACTCACAGACGTGTACACACGTACACCAAACAATCCCGCACCGCCTGCTGGTAAATAAAGCCCGACTAATCAGCCTAAAACACAAACAGGTGAAACCAATAAACAGAAAGGGGAAAAGGGATCAGTGGCAGCTAGTAGTCCGGTAACGACGACCGCCGAGCGCCACCCGAACAGGAAGGGGAGCCACCTTCGGTAGGAGTCGTGACAGATATAGATATATATAGAGATATAGATATGTATAGAGAGATATATATATATAGAGCGAGATATATATATAGAGAGAGAGCGATAGAGAGGGGGGACAGAAAGAGAGAGGTAGAGCCCTGTGTCTCTTTAGGGGGACTATCCCTCCGTATTACTCTGCTCACAGTGGCTCATCTGACATAGAGAGTAACTGAGGAATCGTCCTCTGGAGAACATATGACTTGCCTGACTCAGGCTTTCCTGTCTCACTCAAGGCGTGGGAGTAGGGTCGCATTGGGCGCTGTGTGTGTACTTTGTGTGTGTGTGCCTTGTGTGTGTGTAAGGGCATCTGCACCAGAGTGTCAGGCCTGCTGAGGGAAAAAGTGGATTTGTGGTAGCGTCATTAGGGGCCGAGCAGCTTGGCCTTTACGTGAGGAACAGAAACATTGCACTTGACTACCATAGACGCTAATTGAGCTTGACACTCAGTCCTACAGAGACTGACTCATCCAAGCAATTCTCTTTCCTTCCCTCTGTCTACTTCTCTGCTCCTCTGTCATCATCTCACCAAAGACAAAAAGAGGTCAAAAAGGATTGAATTAATATGTGTACTTATGTTTCACAGCAACGTGTCCTAGGAGTCAGCAGCTAGCTTTAAGATGAAGACACACACACGTGCACACACACTCCATGACAATAGTACAGCTGCAGCGCTGTGATATTCAAGAGGATATACCACAAACCCTGATGTATCATAACACACACTGAGTCCTTACGTTCTCTCCATCAAATCCCACACCTCCATCCCTACTCCCTCTGCCTCTCCTGCTTATTCTGCCTGTGTTGTTTGTCCTCAGCACCCACTCAGCATGTGTCTCTCTCTGTGGACACGTAGCCAAACACATGGACCAGTCACTCAGCTGTATCCATGCAGGATACGGTGTCAGTCAACACACCCAAAAGAACACACACACACACACACATCCAATAACAATGTTACCATATTATAATAGACAGCACACACACCTGGTAGAGTTTGATGATATGGGGGTGGTTCAGCAGCTTCATGATCTGGACCTCTCTGTAGATCTTCTCTAGGTTGGATGGGTTTAGTCTGGTCTTGTCAATGATCTTTATGGCCACCTGGCAGTGGACAACCAACCAACAAAGCAAACTGTAAACACACGGGTATGTAGGTCTACTATATCTAGGACAAATGCAATATGAGAGGCTGATATGATTCTATCAATTAAAAAATAAATAAAATGAGTTCTGTCTGTGTGATTTTGAAAGGAATAAAATATGACATGAAAGCATTGTTAATGAAAGAGCAGGGATGCTAACCTGTGTTTTGGTGACTTTGTGCCTTGCCAGTTTGACCACAGCGAAGTTTCCTTTCCCCAGTGTGCGGATGATCTCGTAGAAGCCGACCTGTAGAGGCCTTCCATGAGTATGGTTGGGCTGGGACCCCGGGCTTCTCTCCTTTACGATCACCATGATGCCACACTGATTAACGTATTCCAAAGGATACGATTCAAATTGTGTGTAGTTGGCTATCTGCGACGCAAAATACAAACGTGTAAATATCAAATGCACATAAGCCTATGCGTAATGACATTATTATTTTTGTTTTTATTATTGTAGGCCTATTATTATTGTGTTATCAAATGCATTACATGATCAATGTATTATTATATCGAATGATAATAACGTTATAATTATAGTCCTAATCATTAGGCTACACATTTAGCTAGGCGTAGCCTATTCGTTCTCATCAACAATTAAAATTCTGAATTAACATTTGCATTGCACCATGACGACGCAGGAATGTATTAAATATAGAACAAATCCCTTCACATCTGTACAATCTTGCACTAAATTGAATTATCCTACTGAACTAAACATATAGCTTATTCATTATATTTGATAAGCGCCGGATTCAAACTATAAACATGCCCAAATGTGAGAAGTCAATGGATAATAGACATGTGTGCCTTTATAACACAAAACACAATTGTTATGTGTTAAATAATTAAAAGTTAAATTGCAGCTCCGCGCATATAGGCTGCCAAAAACTGAGACAAATAAAAAAAACTATTATTATACATGTGCATTATAGAACCACATTGAACTGTAAGCAAGTTTTTCCAAACAATCATAAGAGCATTGCAGTGTCTTACCGTTTTGGATGTCGGTACACCTCTCACATTTAAATCGGTTGTCATAGGCAGGTAGCTAGCTACAAGTCATTCCATAAGGATATTACGAGAAAAAAATACGAGAAAAGTATAAAACAGCATATAACTTTTTAATTGTCTTTCTTTTAACGAAATATGTACAGAAATGTACAGCACAGTGTGCCAGTTGTACCAGTAAGAACTATTTACAGGGTGACTTGGCCGGTCATATAATCGGCTCCTGCACTGCCCTGCTCCGTCTGCATGTGCGCTCCTATGGAATGCGGACATCCACGGTGTTCATGGGGAAACTCCTCCTCTCCTCCTCCCATAACAAGTTGATAACATTTCAATGACGTCACACCAGCGTCAGAGCTTCGAGTGGGGCTCAAGGCCGGGCGCGAGCGCAAAGCAGAAGTTGCTGGGCAACCGTGCGGCTTGGCGCGTGGTGACGCGAGTGCAGATGGAGAGGTTGCTTGGAGACGAGAACGGTGACGTAAGTCCCGGAGATGTGTCACCACGTGATGTTTCCTCCCAAGCTGCTGATGTATAGCAGAGCTTGAGTTGGCACTCGCTTATCACGGCGTTTATGTTCGCTCCGTCGACTTTCATGTTGCCTTTCCTCTCCTTCAGCGGAAAAAAGTGAAACCAAAAATGGTTCTTAATCCTTATGAACCTTTTTTTGTGGTTGCACACATCATGCTATTGTATTCTATTCTATTCTATTCTATATTATAATTATATTACTAAACTGAACAAAAAGTAGAAGGAACTGTATTACGGAACTAAGAGAAACGATGTAAAGTATGATGGAGTACTTTAAATGAAATTGTGGGCAGAAAGACTAATTCAACTCTTTCATTGAATTAGAAAGGCTCATTCAGCACAAAACCTTTTGATATTGGCAATTATTTGAATGGCTATTTCATTGGCAAAGTGGGCAAACTCGGACATGAAATGCCAACAACAATCTGTGAGCCACCATATTCATGCATAAAATTTCTAATAATTAAAGAAAAACATTGTAATTTTGAAATATGTAAAGTTAGTACAGGAGAGGTGGAAAAATTATTGCAGTCCATCAATTCTAATTGATTTATTTATTTCACCTTTATTTAACCAGGTAGGCCAGTTGAGAACAAGTTCTCATTTACAACTGCGACCTGGCCAAGATAAAGCAAAGCAGTGCGACAAAAACAACAACACAGAGTTACACATAAACAAACAATACTGGGAAACCACCTGGTATTGACAACTTAGATGGGAAGCTACTGAGGATGGTAGTGGACAATATTGCCAGTCTTGTTTGTCATATCTTTAATCTGAGCCTGGAGAAAAGTGTTTGTCCTCAGACCTGGAGGGAAGCTAAAGTCATTCCGCAACCCAAGAATGGTAAAGCATCCTTTAATGGTTCTAACAGCAGATCAATCAGCTTGCTGCCAGCTCTTAGTAAACTTTGGGGAAATCCACTTGTTCTTCAGACAAGGTCTGAACATTCTGTTTTGTTGTTTGATGCAAGAAACAACTTTACAAAATAAAATGCTAAATTATTCCCATACCATTATTACAGAGAATCAGACAAAGTATGCTACCCATTGCCTATTGGCTATTTATCTTATTCAAGTCTGTCTCAAAATACAACACTGCCCCTTTAAGACAAAAAAAATCTCTTTACCTGACTCCCTTTTCAAAGATGGCTAGAAATTTACAAAGTTTGTGCTCTTGTAGGAAGCATTCACTCCCACATTGCTGACTACAAGTTAGTCATAACTTGGCTAATAACTCACTAACTAGCAAAGAATATGGACAAATGTGAACACTTGGCTACATGCAGCTCTCGCTTTAATCTCAAAACAAGCCTATAATAATCATGACCGCTCATGCTGTAAAACCGTCCAGTTCAAAGTTAATGGCATAAATCCATGTATGGCCATGGTCTATTTGCATATAGGCCTACAGCAGCTCTGATTGGATATGGTGCACCGGTCTGTGTAGAGAATGGGCCTGCCTGTCATTGCAATAGAATCCTACTACGATGCGCTCTGCCTACAACAAAATCTCTTGCATAGTTAGTTTTGTTTGAGTATTTTGCTTTCAAAGTGGCTAATATTGCGTTGATTCGATCACAATTTCCACAGTAAAGGGAAATGTTAACAGTGCTAACAGAGACAACTCTAGAAAGCTCGGTGAAGTTCAATCTGGTGCTTCTCTGCCCCGTGCTGATATTTCTTCTGTGCAGCAGTTGACAAAACAAGTCCTGCAGGTTCTAGTTTGATCTAATTTTGACTATTGCTCTGTGATATGGTCAAGTGCTGCAAAGAAAGACCTAGAAAAGCTACAGTTGGCCCAGAACAGAGCAGCACATCTTGCCCTTCAATGTAGTCAGAGGGGTAATGTCAACAGTATGCATGTCAGTCTCTCTTGGCGCAAAGCAGAGGAGAGATTGATTGCATCAATTATTCTTTTGGTGAGCAATATTAATGTGTTTAAAAAATATAGCTCTGGCAGACATACTGTACTTACCCCACCATACATGCCACATGGGGTCTCTTCACAGTCCCCATGTCCAGAACGAATTCAAGAAAACATACAGTATTATATAGAGCCATGATTGCATGGATCTCCCTTTCATCTCACATGGAGCAAGTGAACCGCAAACTTAGATTAGATTAGATTTAGCGGGTGATAACTTGTCGAATACACACAGGCTGGAATGCGGTTTTAACCAATCAGCATTCAGGACTAGACCCACCCATTGCATAAACACAAACACACATGCAAAATGACATGCACTTGAGCAGAGCAGGGAGTAGGGATTAATATAAGAGTGAAGGGGGAGGGAAAGAGAGAGCAAATAAGAGGCGTGAGAGGGGGAGGGGTGGATAAAAAAGATAAGAGAGGAGTAGAGGGGAGAGGGAAGGAGAGAAAATAAGAGAGATGTATCCTAGAGGGAGATGGTAGAGAGGGGGGGTAGGAAGGTGAGAGAGACGAGAGGACAGGAAGAGAGAAATTGGATCGTGAGAGCGTGGACTGAGTGGCTCTGCATTTGGTTTGCTGCAATACGCACACATGCACAAATGCATTCACACTTTTTCAACACTCAGCCAATTGACATTTTCTCCTGAGGTGCTGACCTGTTGCACCCTCTATAACCACTGTGAGTATTATTTGACCCTGCTGGTCATCTATGAACATTTAAACATCTTGAAGAACAATCTGGCCTTAATGGCCATGTTCTCTTATAATCTCGACCTGGCACAGCCAGAAGAGGACTGGCCACCCATTGGAGCCTTGTTCCTCTCTAGGTTTTGTTGGTGTTCGTTCCTTGTTCACCTTGTTCATTGTCAATCATTGGCTCATTGGTGAAATTAGCATTCAGACAATTTCTTTAACTAAATCATTCAAAAACCTTTATTAATGCAATTGCAGACAGAAGTTGACAACAGGAACATAGCACGCATGTTTCCCAGTAAGTTCTGCAAAATAGAAAAGGTTCCAAGTTGCTTTTATCATGTTTGTAGTCAACCCCCTGTGATGTAACTGTCTACGTCAGTACCTTCTACTCACCAAAACCATACCTACACAGCTATATAAACAAGAGTGTTAGTGTTATCTAAAAGCTTAGCAGTAAATGTCCAAGTTGATTTATAGTGGAATGTCTGACTAGTCTCTTATCTCTTACACTCCCCTGCAGAGTTCTGTCTTCACAGTCACACATTTCTCAGACAGTTTCTTTATAAGAGGCAGAGATTAGAAAAGACTGTGGAACAATATTAAACCTCTTAATCTGTAGTCTAGGACCCTGTACATGTAAGGGTCTTATAACCCCTCCCCTTCTATTAATACAACCTAAGCATAATCAATTATTTTAATACATCAAACATTTGGTACAGCACCTATCATGACCCCTAGGTGAACCCCTGACAGTTTCTTCCTAGGTTCCTGCCTTTCTTCAGAGTTTTTCATGGCCACTGTGCGTCCACATGTGTATTGCTTGCTCTTTGGGGATTTTTAGGCTGGGTATCTTTATAAGTACTTTGTGACAACTGATGATGTAGAAAGGGCTTTATAAAATTAATTTGATCGATTGGTTGACGTCAACACCCTTACAAAAAATCAGGAGTCAGACAAGTGGATTTTAGACACGTGTGAAGTTTTACATGGATTTTTCATGTGACTCAGACAAGCGGTTTTCAGATGTGATATTGTAAATTTCAACATGTGTGCTTTTGTAAGTGGCGGGACTAGAACCAAAGGGAGAAGCCAATGTCTTGACCATTAGACAAAGAGGGCCAACACTGGGTTTCTCTTCCAATGTATATCAATTTCTCTCAATCTCAGATTTCAAAATTGCGCTGTCAAACATTTAACAATTTAATTGAGGGGATTTGCTGTGATTAATCACAATTTATCTCAAATTCAGAATTTTATCACATTGAGCTGTAATTAAGATATTGTAACGACCTGGGTGTCGGGGGGGTGCGAAGTCAAACGCAGGAGACAGCAGAGCTTCAATAAGTTGAGTCTTTAATTCCCAACTGTCCAACACAAATGTCCAACACGGACGAACTGGGTGAACATACACGACGGTCCAACGACACGAGCAACAATCCCAGTCCACAAATACAATCTCCACTCCCGAAATCCAAAAGGTTTACAAAGTAGCAATCCCGCACAAAGATGCCTACGGGCTGGCTGACAAATAAAGCCATACTAATTACCCACTTAACTGAACACAGGTGTAACAAATAAACACATAAGGAGGGGGAGGAAAAAGAGTCAGTGGCAGCTAGTAGGCCGGTGACGACGACCGCCGAGCGCCACCCGAACGGGAAGGAGAGCCTGCCTCGGTTGAAGTCGTGACAGATATTTCTATATTACAAGAACATTGACGTCTTGATTTTGTCCAAAGCAACGGTTAGCAAAATCAGGTAAATGAATAAAACCCACTTTCTTTCATCTCAATGTCAACTTGCTTTCACATCCCCTTGTTGTTTTTAGCTGTATAGATTGTATTTGATGTTTTCAGTGTATTTTGAAAAATGTCTCTTTCAAGGAACTACCCTAGAGTTTGTTTAAACTGAAAACAGCATATCCTGGGGCTGCATTTACTGTAGCTGGGGACTTTAAAAAGGGACATCTGAAGAAACGCTAGTGTAATTATATCAACCCATCTCCTATACTACGCACACATAGAAGACTCCAGAGGGCTCTCCATAGGGTGGTGGGGTCTGCCCAACGCATCACCGGCGGCACAGTTCCTGCCCTCCAGGACATCTACCACACTTGGTGTGACAGGAAGGCCAAGAAGATCATCAATGAACTCAGTCATCTGAGCCTAGAAGGTAGAAACAGTACAACTGCATCAAGCTGGGACCAAGAGACTGATAAACAGTTTCTATCTCCAGGCCATCAGACTGTGAAACAGTTATTACTAGCCAGTCTCCGTCCAGTGAACATTAGTACTGTTACTAGCCGGCTACCACCCGGTACTCAAATCAAATCAAATTGTATTAGTCACATGCGCCGAATACAACAGGTGTAGACAATACAGTGAAACGCTTACGTACGAGCCGCTAACCAACAATGCAGTAAAAAAAAAAGATGGATAAGAATAAGAAATAAAAGTAACAAGTAATTAAAGAGCAGCAGCAAAATAACAATAGTGAGACTATATACAGGGGGTACCCGTACGGAGTCAATGTGTGGAGGCACCGGTCAGTTGAGGTAAAATGTACATGTAAAGTGACTATGCAGAAACGATAACAACAAAGAGTAGCAGAAGTTTGTGAAAAAAAGGAGGGGGGGGGGGGAGATATAGGTGTGGCAATGCAAATAGTCTGGGTAGCCATTTGATTAAGTGTTCAGGAGTCTTATGGGTTGGGGGTAGAAGCTGTTTAGAAGCCTCTTGGACCTAGACTTTGCACTCCGGTACTGGTTGCCGTGTGGTAGCAGAGAGAACAGTCTATGACTAGGGTGGCTGGAGTCTTTGACAATTTTAGGGCCTTCCTCTGACACCGCCTGGTATAGAGGTCCTGGATGGCAGGAAGCTTGGCCCCAGTGATGTACTGGGCCATTCGCACTACCCTCGGTAGTGTCTTGCCGTCGGAGGCTGAGCACCATCCCAGGCAGTGATGTAACCAGTCAGGATGCTCTCGAAAGTGCAGCTGTAGAATCTTTTGATGATCTGAGGACCCATGACAAATCTTTTCAGTTTCCTGAGAGGGAATAGGTTTTGTCGTGCCCTCTTCACGGCTGTCTTGGTGTGCTTGGACCATGTTAGTTTGTTGGTGATGTGGACACCAAGGAACTTGAAGCCCTCAACCTGCTCCACTGCAGCCCCATCGATGAGAATGCGGCGTGCTCAGTCCTCTTTTTCCTGTTGTCCACAATCATCTCCTTTGTTTTAAACATGTTGAGGGAGAGGTTGTTGTTCTGGCACCCCACGGCCAGGTCTCTGACCTCCCTATAGGCTGTCTCATTGTTGTCGGTGATCAGACCTACCACTTAATGATGGTGTTGGAGTTGTGCCTGGCTGTGCAGTCATGAGTGAACAAGGAGTACAGGAGGGACCTGCGCATGTGCCTCTGAGGGCCCCTGTGTTGACGATCAGTGTGGCGGATGTGTTGTTATCACCCTTATCACCTGGGGGCGGCCCGTCAGGAAGTCCAGGATCCAGTTGCAGAGGGAGGTGTTTTGTTCCAGGGTCCTTAGCTTATTGATAAGCTTTGAGGGCACTATGGTGTTGAACGCTGAGCTGTAGTCAATGAATAGCATTTTCACACAGGTGTTCCTTTTGTCGAGGTAGGAAAGGGCAGTGTGGAGTACAATAGAGATTGCATCATTTGCGGATCTGTTGGGGCGGTATGCAAATTGGAGTGGGTCTAAGGTTTCTGTGATAATGGTGTTGATTTGAGCCATGACTTCATGGCTACAGACGAAGCACTTCATGGCTACAGACGTCAGTGCTATGGGTCGGTAGTCGTTTAGGCAGGTTACCTTAGTGTTCTTGGGCACAGGCACTATGGTGGTCTGCTTAAAACATGTTGGTATTACAGACTTGGACAGGGAGAGGCTGAAAATGTCAGTGAAGACCCTTATCAGTTGGTCAGCGCATGCTCGCAGTACACGTCCTGGTAATCCGTCTGGCCCTGCGGCCTTGTGAATGTTGACCTGTTTCAACTCACATTGGTTGCGGAGAGCATGATCACACAGTCTTCCAGAACAGCTGGTGCTCTCATGCATGTTTCAGTGTTTTTTGCCTCGAAATGAGCATAGAAGTAGTTTAGCACGTCTGGTAGGCTCGTGTCACTGGGCAGCTCTCGGCTGTGCTTCCCTTTGTAGTCTGTAATGGTTTGCAAGCCCTGCCACATCCGACGAGCATCAGAGCCGGTGTAGTACGATTCAATCTTAGTCCTGTATTGACACTTTGCCTGTTTGATGGATCATAGGAGGGCATAGCGAGATTTCTTATAAGCTTCCGGGTTAGAGTCCTGCTCCTTGAAAGTGGCAGCTCTACCCTGCACCTTAGACACTGCTGCCCTAGAGTCATTGAACACTGGTCACTTTAATAATGTTTACTTTATATGTATACAATGTATGCAATGTATTCTGGTTATGGCTCATATATAACTACTGCTGTACACACCTATTACATTGGTAATACTGTCCATACTGTTCATACACACCATTATATTCAGTGCCTTCAGAAAGTATTCACACCCCTTGACTTTTTCCACATTTTGTTGTGTTACAGCCTGAATTTAAAATGGATTCAATTTCGATATTTTTCGGGTCACTGGCCTACACACAATACCCCCATAATGCCAAAGTGGAATTATGTTTTTCAAACATTTTTACAAATGAATGAAAATTTTTCTTTTGAGTCAAAAAGCATTCATCTCTTTGTTATGATAAGCCTATATAAGTTCAGGAATAAATATGGGCTTAACAAGTCACATGATAAGTTGCATGGACTCACTCTGTGTGCAATAATAGTGTTTAACATCATTTTTGAATGACTACCTCATCGCTGTACCCCACACATACAATTATCTGTAAGGTCCATCTGTCGAGCAGTGAATTCCAAACACAGATTCAACCACAAAGACCAGGGAGGTTTCCCAATGCCTCACAAAGAAGGGCACCTGTTGGTAGATGGGTAAAAAAAGAAGACATTAAATATCCCTTTGAGCATGGTGAAGTTATTAATTACACTTGGGATTGTGTATCAATACACCCAGTCACTACAAATATACAGGCATCCTTCCTAACTCAGTAGCCGGAGAGGAAGAAAACCACTCAGGGATTTCACCATGAGGCCAATGGTGACTTTAAAACGGTTACAGAGTTTAATGGTTTCGATAGGAGAAAACTAAGGATGGATCAACAACATTGTAGTTATTCCACAATAACAACCTAATTGACAGAGTGAAAAGAAGGAAGCATGTACATAATACAAATATTCCAAAACATGCATACTTTTTGCAAAAAGACACTCAAGTAATACTGCAAAAAAATGTGGCAAAGCAATAAACGTTTTGTCCTGAATATGAAGTATTATGTTTGAGGCAAATCCAATTCAACACAATACTGAGTACCACTCTCCATATTTTCAAGCATAGTGGTGGCTGCATCATGTTATGGGTATGCTTGTAATCATTACGGACTGGGGAGTTTTTCAGGATAAATAAGGAACGGAATGAAGCTAAGCACAGGCAAAATTCTAGAGGAAAACCTGTTTCAGTCTGCCTTACACCAGACACTGGGAGATTAATTCACCTTTCAGCAGAACAATAACCTAAACCACAAGGCCAAATCTACACTGGAGTTGCTTACCAAGAAGACAAGGAATGTTCCTGAGTGGCCGAGTTACAGTTTTGACTTAAATGTACTTGACAATCTATGGCAAGACCTGCAAACGGTAGTCTAGCAATTTGACAGAGCTTGAGGAATTTTGAAAAGAATAATGGGCAAATGTTGCACATTCCAGGTGTGGAAAGCTCTTAGAGACTTACTCAGAAATTCTCACAGCTGTAGTCGCTATAAAAGCTGTTTCAGCAAAGTATTGACTGAAGGGTTTGAATACTTATGCAAATGAGATATTTCTGTATTTCATTTTCAGTAAATGTGCAAACAATTTCTAAAAACATGTTTTCACTTTGTCATTATGGTGTATTGTGTATAGATGGGTGAGAAAAAAACTTAACAGAAGCTAAAAATAGCTAGCTAGGACGAAATGGAAGGCTAGCTATCACCTATCACTAAGCTAGCTAGCGGCTAGCAATTAGCATTTGACCGTTAGATACAAATTTCATAAAAAGTAACCTTCTAAAATACATATCATTACCTTGGCTCATATGTAAACATGTAAATACACTCATTTGTAAAAAAGACTATTTAACTCCTACAGTCCCACCATGACGCTGGCACTTTTAGACTTCTAACCCCTTTACAACATTGCGAGTTTGAGATACAGACTTCAAAACACTGTATTTGTGTATTTCTACTGCATCCATTGACAACAAACATTAGTCTGTGTGATTAACGGTGGCTGAGCTAGAGCTGTGTTTGTGAGACAAGGGCAGATCCCAAAGGGGCCGAATGGTTTGCGATATAAACTATTAAAAGCTATCTAGGAAAAGCTGAGCACATATTTTGCTCTATGACGCACGAGCTACACTACCAGTCAAAAGTTTGAGAATACCTACTCATTCAAGGGTATTTCTTTATTTGTACTTTTTTCTACATTGTAGAATAATAGTGAAGACATCAAAACTATAATATAACACATACAAAATCATGTAGTAACCAAAAAAGTGTTAAACAAATCAAAATGTTTTTTACATTTGAGATTCTTCAAATAGCCACCCTTTGCCTTGATGACCGCTTTGCACACTCTTGGCATTCTCTCAACCAGCTTCACCTGGAATGCTTTTCCAAAAGTCTTGAAGGAGTTCCCACATATGCTGAGTACTTGTTGGCTGCTTTTCCTTCACTCTGCAGTCCGACTCATCCCAAACCATCTCAATTTGGTTGAGGTCGGGGGATTGTGGAAGCCAGGTCATCTGATGCAGCACTCCATCGCTCTCCTTCTTGGTAAAATAGCCCTTACATAGCCTGGAAGTGTGTTGGGTCATTGTCCTGTTGAAAAACAAATGATAGTCCCACTAAGCCCAAACCAGATGGGATGGCGTATCGCTGCAGAATGTTGTGGTAGCCATGCTGGTTAAGTGTGCCTTGAATTCTAAATAAATCACAGACAGTGTCACCAGCAAAGCACCCCACACCATAACACCTTTTCCTCCATGCTTTACGGTGGGAAATACACATGCAGAGATCATCTGTTCACCAACACCGCGTCTCACAAAGACACGGCGGTTGGAACCAAAGAGCTCAAATTTGGATTCAAGACCAAAGGACAGATTTCCACCGGTCTAATGTCCATTGCTTGTGTTTCTTGGCCCAAGCAATTCTCCTCCTCTTACAGCTGTCCTTTAGTAGTGGTTTCTTTGCAGAAATTCAACCATGAAGTCCTGATTCACAGTCTCCTTTGAACAGTTGATGTTGTTGTTGATGTTGTGTCTGTTAATTGAACTCGGTGAAGCACTTATTTGGGCTGCAATTTCTGAGGCTGGAAACTCTAATGAGCTTGTCCTCTGCAGCGGAGGTAACGCGGGGTTTTCCATTCCTGTGGAGGTCCTCATGAGGGCCAGTTTCATCATAGAGCTTGATGGTTTTTGTGACTGCAAGTTCTTGAAATTATCCGTATTGACACACCTTCATGTCTTAAATTAATGATGGACTGTCATTTCTCTTTGCTTATTTGAGCTGTTGTTGCCATAGTATGGACTTGGTCTTTTACCAAAAAGAGCTACCTTCTGTATACCCCCCTTCCTTGTCACAACACAACTGACTGGCTCAAACGCATTAAGAAGGAAACAAATTCCACAAATGAAGAATGCACACCTGCTTTTAAGAATGCACACCTGCTAATTGAAGTGCATTCCAGGTGACTACCTCATGAAGCTGGTTGAGAGAATGCTAAGAGTGTGCAAAGCTGTCATCAAGCAAAGGGTGGCTATTTGAATATATTTTGATTTGTTTACGCTTTTTTGGTTACTACATGATTCCATATGTGCCATTTCATATTTTTTTATGTTTTCACTATTATTGTACAATGTCGAAAATAGTAAAAATAAAGAAAAACCCTTGAATGAGTAGGTGTTAAAAAACTTTTTACCGGTAGCGTACATTAAGAGCCTAAACATTTATAGCGGAAATAAAAAATGCCATCTTGTTCTCATTGACTTGCATACAAAAGTGAGCTAGCTAGCTACTTAGCTTGGCTACACTCATGTAAATGGGAAAATATAACTTGTTTTTCACTCAGTCAAAACAATTAAATTCATAATCAAAATGACCAGAAAACATGTTTAACTAAACTGTGTTGAGTTATCTTTAGATTTGTGGAACTTAACCATGCATTCAAAGTGGAAAAGAGGATAACAAAAATAAGGATAAATACAGGATAAAAAATGTTGCTGGGCTTCTTTCAGTGGTCACAGAGCAACATGCAAAGAAGTGAGGCATGCGTCTGCAGCAGTAACACTCCGAATGCCTCGCCGGTGATGCGTTGGGCTGACCCCACCACCCTATGGAGAGCCCTCTGGAGTCTTCTATGTGTGTGGTAGCGCTAAATATACATGTTTAGCAATGCAACATCATGTAGGACTACAATAATCATGGAGTGGATGGTTCAGAATTAAGAGATTATTATGTTAAATGCACTTGAATTATTATACTCAGGTAGGCTAAGTAACCTTTCTACAGAATGGCATTACAGAATTTGCATTCCACATGTAGAAACGTTGTTACTGCAGTGTGTTAACATCACCTTTTCACATGTGAGGAGAAACTATTTCACCCACACATGTTAACGTGCAATTGCACATGTGGAGTTTTCTTTCATGGGAAACTGCAAATGTGAATTTCACATGAGAGGTGAAAACATGTTATTCATTTCACATGTGAAAAGGTGGTGTTAACATGTGAACTCTAAGTTTAATACATGTAACAATATGCTTCTCATGTGAAATGTAAGTTTAACATATCTGTCCTTTCTCCTTTCATTTACGTGTCAGTAACTACAGAGTTATACTACTGGGCCTCCAAACAGATGGGCCTCATTCCTACTGGGCCTCATTCCTCTTCTCTTAACGTCCACACAACTCTTGATTTATGCTACTGGACAATCAACATAGTTGTCATTTCTCTTTTCTCTCTGTGTCTCTACCTTTGATTGATGTTGTGGCACATTGAAATATCTGTCATCTCTGTCTGTCTGATTCATGCTATTGAGGGTGTGTACTGTACTTAGTGCTGGAAAGCACCCAACATTCTAGGTGGCTTAGTAGTCTATTTCTATTCTTCACACAAGGAGCCACAGCATCATGAAAAAGGCCTTGACAGTAATTAGGGGGTACCCCTGCAGAGGTGTTATACTCCCCCGCTCAGGGAGAAAGACTCAGCCGACACAGCCCTGAGAGGAACACAGAGGACTTTTACAACTCTTACCATGACTCGGGTATACCCATTCATTCCTGAGTAGAAAAATAAGCACATGGGTATACCCACTCATTCCTAACAATAGCATGGGTATAACTATAATCAATAATATAATAAAATATCATAGAATAGAGTAGAATACAATACAATACAATACCAAGGAGGCGCAATGAGGCAATCTTTGCTTAGCAAATAATTATGCCACTACATTAACAGTCACATAAGAGTCAGAGCAATAAGAGTATTTGCATTGCACAAGAACAGACATCAGACAAAAAGTGCAATGATATTGTAATGCAATATAATATCATGAACATACAGACCACATGGGGACTAACCATCCCTTTGTGCTCCCTGATAACATAGTGGTTGAAACACACGTGACACAGATCATGAGAGGGGAAAATGAATAAACCATCCAAACAAGAAGACACAAAGAGAGAGAGAGTGAGATAGAGAGAAGGGATAGAGAGAAATATTCAGAGAATGAGAATGACAGACAGAGGCCAAGTGTGATAGACAGAAGGTGGGATAAGATGAGAGAGAGAGAGAGAGAGAGAGAGAGAGAGAGAGAGAGAGAGAGAGAGAGAGAGAGAGAGAGAGAGAGAGAGAGAGAGAGAGAGAGAGAGAGAGAGAGAGAGAGAGAGAGAGAGAGAGAGAGAGAGAGAGAGAGGAGAGAGAGAGAGAGAGAGAGAGAGAGAGAGAGAGAGAGAGAGAGAGAGAGAGAGAGAGCGAGTAGGAGTGCTTAAATTTTACGCCCCACCACAGTAGAGGGAAGGAGTCTACCGCTCCCACGCTCTACATTACTATGATAGAGGAATGCAAACTGGATGCAAAGCATCCTGACAGCCAACCACACTGCACGCTTTTCTTCTGCTGTCTTTGTTTGCTCAGTTAAATGTCAAATGTTCCAGTTCCATTTGTATCTGTCACAGCTTTGCATGTTAAAGTTGTGGTTGTGTCTGTGTCGGTTTGACATATCACTGGTTATGTAACTCTTACAGCTTGACCTGAGAGAGGGACCGGCATGTTGGGAGACCAGGTTTGAAGGTGTGAACTGTGTGCTGTTAGGATCTCTTTTTGATTGATCATTGTTAGGGTTATGCTGGGGCCACACAAGACATTCAGCTGGAAGACCAGGGTTAGGGTTATGCTGGGGCCACACAAGACATTCAGCTGGAAGACCAGGGTTAGGGTTATGCTGGGGCCACACAGACATTCAGCTGGAAGACCAGGGTTAGGGTTATGCTGGGGCCACACAAGACATTCAGCTGGAAGACCAGGGTTAGGGTTATGCTGGGGCCACACAAGACATTCAGCTGGAAGACCAGGGTTAGGGTTATGCTGGGGCCACACAAGACATTCAGCTGGAAGACCAGGGTTAGGGTTATGCTGGGGCCACACAAAACATTCAGCTGGAAGACCAGGGTTAGGGTTATGCTGGGGCCACACAAGACATTCAGCTGGAAGATCAGGGTTAGGGTTATGCTGGGGCCACACAAGACATTCAGCTGGAAGACCAGGGTTAGGGTTATGCTGGGGCCACACAGACATTCAGCTGGAAGACCAGGGTTAGGGTTATGCTGGGGCCACACAGACATTCAGCTGGAAGACCAGGGTTAGGGTTATGCTGGGGCCACACAAGACATTCAGCTGGAAGACCAGGGTTAGGGTTATGCTGGGACCACACAAGACATTCAGCTGGAAGACCAGGGTTAGGGTTATGCTGGGGCCACACAAGACATTCAGCTGGAAGACCAGGGTTAGAGTTATGCTGGGGCCACACAAGACATTCAGCTGGAAGATCAGGGTTAGGGTTATGCTGGGGCCACACAAGACATTCAGCTGGAAGACCAGGGTTAGGGTTATGCTGGGGCCACACAAGACAAGTCCAGTCATTTCAAATAGAGGTTTATGGCATTTTATGATGGTTTTCAATTGCATTGATTTCCTTGTGATGTGGCTCAAATGTTGCTTATAGAATACTTAGAATGAAGAAATGCCACGCACCCCAAAATATTTTCCCACAATACAGCCCCAAACAGGCAGGTATGGCATTTTTATGCGAAAATGCCAGACTTGGTGTGAAAGTAGCATGAGGGTAAACTAATACATTTGGATCTAAAAGTAGGTTAGCCATTGCTAGAGCTCAGAGGAAGGAGGGAGCTGAGTGCACCTATGATCACATATGACCTGAAAAACATATTCATAATTTTTCCTGGAAAGAAAGCTCCACACACACACACACACACACACACACACACACACACACACACACACACACACACACACACACACACACACACACACACACACACACACACACACACACACACACACACACACACACACACACACACACACACACACACACACACACATGTATACATTGACATCTGCCAATAAGCCCCTGAATCTATTGGCATGGGCAATTGTTCACTGCACTCTACAAACAGCCTTCATATGACATCAGTACTCAGGGTCATTGTGTGTGTGTGATCCCTTAGGCAGTTGGTTGATTGGGCCTGATGTGTTGTCATTCATACTCAGGAGAGCAAGGGCCACCACTCTTTCAAACACAAACACTGACGTTGAGCGATAGCTAAAGTCAACACTGTTTTGTCTTGAATGTCACCTATCACTGTTTACTTCCAAACACACTTATCAGCCATGTTTTGCCAGTTTGTCTTTTATTTTGTTGTTACTTCCTGCTTTTCTAGGCAATAGCCATGCTCCTGTCTTGGTATGTGTGTAACAGTATAACTTTACGTCCGTCCCCTTGCCCCGACCCGGGCGCGAACCAGGGACCTCAACAACAGTCACCCACGAAGCATCATTACCCATCGCTCCACAAAAGCCACGGCCCTTGCAGAGCAAGGGGAACCACTACTTCAAGGTTTCAGAGCAAGTGACGTCACCGACTGAAAGGCTGCACCACCACTACCTAGCTAGCCAATTCACATCGGTTACATTCACCCCCCTTTCAACCTCCTCCTTTTCCACAGCAACCAGTGATCCGGGTCAACAGCATCAATGTAACAGTATAACTTTAGACCGTCCCCTCGCCCCGACACGGGCGCGAACCAGGGACCCTCTACACACATCAACAACAGTCACCCACGAAGTGTCATTACCCATCGCTCCACAAAGGTCACGGCCCTTGCAGAGCATGGGGAACCACTACTTCAAGGTTTCAGAGCAAGTGGCGTCACCGACTGAAAGGCTGCTAGCGCGCACCACCGCTAACTAGCTAGCCATTTCAGATCGGTTACATCGGTTACACAAACATTATCACTGTTGTTTGGTCTCTCAAACGTGAACTATTTGGTTTTCAAAGGTCACATTGGATCAGCATAAGCACAAAGAAATGCATGTCACAATGAAACAATACTTTTGTTTTGTTTTTACAAACTGTGACATGATTTACTGTGGCATTTCATCCATCATTTGATCCAAGACTTCTGTAATAAATGGTGTTTGGAAATACCATTCTCCTTGTTGTGCGTCACATCCACATAGCTGTTGGATGTAATAATGTGGTGAGAAATTCTAACCTCATTGTGTTTGAACAATAGCTGCCCTGCAGGCACACACTGAGACATGGCCTGGATTGTTCTTCTGCTATTCTTGCTTTACACCCTAACACCCTGCTCACGTTACACTCATGCTCTACAAAATGTCAAATGTATAAAGGTTATTGAATTAATCGGAGTGTTTGGTGTATGCTCTCAGCAGTTGTTTCATAGGATAGTCCTATCCAGGATCATTGGGACGTTCCTACCTTAAATCCTAGCCCTAGCCCTAGCCCTATCCTTAAACCCTACCCTAACCCTAACCCTAACATTAACTATAACCATAACCATAAACCTTACCTAAACATAATCTTAACCCTTACGTTAACCATTATATATTTCAACTTCAATGGGGTAAGGGCATTCTAAGCATCCCGGCAACAGGATCGGAGGCCAGAAGTACATGTAAAGCTGGTAATCCTGTGGGTGAGAATACATTGTGTGTTTGAACATGACACAGAGTGTGAGCACAGCCAAAGCCTCAAATCTCTCAGAAAACATGACAAGGGCAATCCATACACCTGGTTTACTGACTGTTTGTGTGTGTGTGTGTGTGTGTGTGTGGTTTTAGCCTCTGACCCCACTGAAAGGCAATTTCCTTGGGGTTGACCCCTCTGCGACTGACCTCCATCTACACTCTCTTAAAAGGCCCTTTGTGTGAGAGTTTAGAGTAATATAATCTCTGGGAGGATAGAGGAACCATTCTTCACTGGTAATTAGTGCGGTTCTGTCTCTGTTTGTTGACTTTGGCAGACGATCGCTGTCCTCGTGAGAATGTGCGTCAAGCTCTCATCCACAAACAAACAATACTAATGGTGAGAGACCTCACGGATCACACACACTAAGACACTTCCACTTCCACTTCCACAGACATAGACACACACACGTGTGCACACACACAGACACATATTTCTTCACTTTGATTGTGTTACAAAGTGGGATTTAAATTGATTGAATGGTCTATTTTTCTGTCAAAACAAAATACTCTGGAATGTCAAAGGTTTCGGTTTAGGGGCTGTCGCTGCGCAATACGGACTTTCAGCTCCCTCCAAAGATTTTCTATTGGGTTCAGGTCTGGAGACTGTCTAGGCCACTCCAGGACCTTGAGATGCTTCTTACGGAGCCACTCCTTAGTTGCCCTGGCTGTGTGTTTCGGGTCGTTGTCATGCTGGAAGACCCAGCCACGACCCATCTTCAATGCTCTTACTGAGGGAAGGAGGTTGTTGGCCAAGATCTCACGATACATGGCCCCATCCATCCTCCCCTCAATACGGTGGAGTCGTCCTGTCCCCTTTGCAGAAAAGCATCCCCAAAGAATGATGTTTCCACCTCCATGCTTCACGGTTGGGATGGTGTTCTTGGGGTTGTACTCATCCTTCTTCTTCCTCCAAACACGGTGAGTGGAGTTTAGACCAAAAAGCTCTATTTTTGACTTATCAGACCACATGACCTTCTCCCATTCCTCCTCTGGATCATCCAGATGGTCATTGGCAAACTTCAGATGGGCCTGGACATGCGCTGGCTTGAGCAGGGGGACCTTGCGTGCGCTGCAGGATTTTAATCCATGACGGCGTAGTGTGTTACTAATGGTTTTCTTTGAGACTGTGGTCCCAGCTCTCTTCAGGTCATTGACCAGGTCCTGCCGTGTAGTTCTGGGCTGATCCCTCACCTTCCTCATGATCATTGATGCCCCACGAGGTGAGATCTTGCATGGAGCCCCAGACCGAGGATGATTGACCGTCATCTTGAACTTCTTCCATTTTCTAATAATTGCGCCAACAATTGTTGCCTTCTCACCAAGCTGCTTGCCTATTGTCCTGTAGCCCATCCCAGCCTTGTGCAGGTCTACAATTTTATCCCTGATGTCCTTACACAGCTCTCTGGTCTTGGCCATTGTGGAGAGGTTGGAGTCTGTTTGATTGAGTGTGTGGAAAGGTGTCTTTTATACAGGTAACAAGTTCAAACAGGTGCAGTTAATACAGGTAATGAGTGGAGAACAGGAGGGCTTCTTAAAGAACATGTCTGTGAGAGCTGGAATTCTTACTGGTTGGTAGGTGATCAAATACTTATGTCATGCAATAAAATGCAAATTAATTACTTAAAAATCATACAATGTGATTTTCTGGATTTTTGTTTTAGATTCCGTCTCTCACAGTTGAAGTGTACCTATGATAAAAATTACAGACCTCTAAATGCTTTGTAAGTAGGAAAACCTGCAAAATCGGCAGTGTTTCAAATGCTTGTTCTCCCCACTGTATATATACAGTGGGGCAAAAAGTATTTAGTCAGCCACCAATTGTGCAAGTTCTCCCACTTAAAAAGATGAGAGAGGCCTGTAATTTTCATCATAGGTACACTTCAACTATGACAGACAAAATGAGAAAAAAAATCCAGAAAATCCATTGTAGGATTTTTAATGAATTTATTTGCAAATTATGGTGGAAAATAAGTATTTGGTCAATAACTAAAGTTTATCTCAATACTTTGTTATATACCCTTTGTTGGCAATGACAGAGGTCAAACGTTTTCTGTAAGTCTTCACAAGGTTTTCACACACTGTTGCTGGTATTTTGGCCCATTCCTCCATGCAGATCTCCTCTAGAGCAGTGATGTTTTGGGGCTGTTGCTGGGCAACACGGACTTTCAACTCCCTCCAAAGATTTTCTATGGGGTTGAGAACTGGAGACTGGCTAGGCCACTCCAGGACCTTGAAATGCTTCTTACGAAGCCACTCCTTCGTTGCCCGGGAGGTGTGTTTGGGATCATTGTCATGCTGAAAGACCCAGCCACGTTTCATCTTCAATGCCCTTGCTGATGGAAGGAGGTTTTACTCAAAATCTCACGATACATGGCCCCATTCATTCTTTTCTTTACACGGATCAGTCGTCCTGGTCCCTTTGCAGATAAACAGCCCCAAAGCATGATGTTTCCACCCCCATGCTTCACAGTAGGTACGGTGTTCTTTGGATGCAACTCAGCATTCTTTGTCCTCCAAACACGACGAGTTGAGTTTTTACCAAAAAGTTCTATTTTGGTTTCATCTGACCATATGACATTCTCCCAATCTTCTTCTGGATCATCCAAATGCTCTCTCGCAAACTTCAGACGGGCCTGGACATGTACTGGCTTAAGCAAGTGGACACGTCTGGCACTGCAGGATTTGAGTCCCTGGCGGCGGAGTGTGTTACTGATGGTAGGCTTTGTTACTTTGGTGATTTATATAGAATTCAAGACACACTCAACCAGCATGGCTACCACAGCATTCTGCAGCGATATGCCATCCCATCTGATTTGCGCTTAGTGGGACTATCATTTGTTTTTCAACAGGACAATGACCCAAAACACACCTCCAGGCTATTTGACCAATGAGAGTAATGGAGTGCTGTATCAGATGACCTGGCCTTCACAATCATCTGATCTCAACCCAATTGAGATGGTTTGGGATGAGTTGGACTGCAGAGTGAAGGAAAAGCAGCCAACAAAAGCTCAGCATAGTGGGAACTCCTTCAAGACTGTTGGAAAAGCATTCCTCATGAGGCTGGTTTAGAGAATACCAAGAGTGTACAAAGCTGTCATCAAGGCAAAGGGTGGATACTTTGAAGAATCTAAAATCTAAAATATATTTTGATTTAACACTTTTTTGGTTACTACATGATTCCATATGTGTTATTTAATAGTTTTGATGTAGAAACTAGTAAAAAAAAGAAAAAACCTTGAAAGAGTAGGTGTGTCTAAACTTTTTTTTATTTAACTAGGCAAGTCAGTTAAGAACACATTTTTATTTATAAAGACTGCCTACCCTGGCCAAACCCAGACGACGCTGGGCCAATTGTGCGCCGCCCTATGGGACTCCAAATCACGGCCAGATGTGATGCAGCCTGGATTCGAACCAGGTACTGCAGTGACGCCTCTTGTACTGAGCTGTAATATTTTAGATCACTGCGTCACCTGGGAGCCCCTGGTACTTTATATAAAAAATACAAATTAAAAATAAAACAGTAATATACCTTGATTAGATACATTTTCACCCCCCTGAGTCAATACATGTTAAAAAGCGTTTACAGCTGTGAGTCTTACTAGGTAAGTCTTTAAGAACGTTGCACACCTGGATTGTGCAATATTTCTCCATTATTCTATTAAAAATCCTTTAAGCTCTTTTAAAGTGTAGGGGATCTTGCCATAGACTTTTAAGCAGACTTAAGTCAAAACTGTAATAAAAAACTGCTGCTCGGGAACATCAACTGAATTCTTGGTAAACAACTCCAGTGTAGATTTGTCCTTGTGTTGTAGTTTATTGTCCTGCTGAAAGGTTAATTAATTTTCCAGTGTCTGGTGAAAGGCAGACTGAAGCAGGTTTTCCACCAGCATTTTTCCTGTGCTTAGCTCAGTCCCATTTCTTTTAATCCAGAAAAACTCCCCAGTCTTTGCCAATGTCAAGCATACCCATATCATGATGCAGCCACCACCATGCTGGAAAAATAAGTAGGCAGTTATTTAGTGATGTGTTGTGTTGGATTTGCCCCAAACATATGACTTTGCATTTTTTTTTATGTTTATTTAACTAGGCAAGTCAGTTAAGAACAAATTCTTATTTACAATGACAGCCTAGGAACAGTGTGTTAACTGCCACGTTCAGGGGTAGAACGACAGATTTTTACCTTGTCAGCTCGAGGATTCAATCTATCAACCTTCCGGTTACTAGCCCAACGCTCTAACCACTAAGCTACCTGCCGCCCCACTTTTTGGCCTCATTTAGGCCAAAAAGTGTATATCCTTTGCCATGTTTTTCTACAGTATTACTTTAGTGCCTTGTTGCATTCTGGATGCATGTTTTGGAATATTTTTATAGTGTCAAATGTTATTCTTCTTTCCAATCTGTCATTTAGGTCACTACAATGTCACTGCAATGTGGTTGATCCATCCTCAGTTTTCTCCTCTTACAGCCATTGAACTCTGTAGCTGTTATATATATTCACCCATGGCCTCATGGTAACATCCCTGAACAGTTTCCTTCCTGTCCTGGAGCTCAGTTCAGAAGGACAACTGTATCTTTGATGTGCCTGGGTGGTTTAATACATCATCCACAGCTAGTTATTAACCTGACCATGCTTAAAGAGATATCCAATGTCTGATTTGTTATTGTTATCCATCTACCAATCACTGCTGTTCTTTATGGGGCTTTCGAAAAGCTCCCTGGTCATTGAAGTTGAATCTACTTGAAATTCAATACTTGACTGAGGGACCTTACAGATGTTGTATGTATAGGGGACAGAGAAAGGGGAAGTCATTCAAAAATCATGTCAACCCCTATCATGGGCACCATTTAATGATGTCACAGCACATACGTGGGCATGTGCAGATCTCATCCCACTACCTGTATGATATTTTGAGACGATGATTACTGATGATGGCTGAGGAATATGACATTGCTGTATATTTACAAAAAAACTGCAGACATCCTGTAGAGGCTTTGTGACGTGATGCAGTATGAACAATCACTCTTCAGCCTGTTCCCTTTCACGTAATTTATTATGTGTTTTGTTAAGCCAAATTTTACTCCAGAACTAATTTACCTTGCCTAAACAAAGGGGGTGAATACTTGTGCAACAACTACATTTTAGTTATTTAAATTGTATTCATTTGTAGAACTTTCTTTTCACTTTTTGTGTAGATAATGACAAAAAATTTGCAACTAAATCTATTTCAATCCCACTTTGTAAGTCAACAAAATGTGTGGGGGTGAATACTTATGATACCCACTGCACACAGACACGTACACACACACACGCACGCACGCACGCACGCACGCACGCACACACACACACACACACACACACACACTCACACACACACACACACACACACACACACACACACACACACACACACACACACACACACACACACACACACACACACACACACACACACACACACACACACACACACACACACACACACACACACACACACACACACACACACACAACACAACCACATAATACCCCTTCACACACCATTTCTGAGAAAAGCTGTAGGCCACAATCGTAAGGGGAAGCTAAGCTAATGACTAAAAGTGAAAGGGAACAGACTGAAGAGTGATTGTTCATACTGCATCACGTCACAAAGCCTCTACAGGAAGTCTGCAGTTTTACTGTAAATATACAGCAATGTCATATTCCTCAGCCATCATCAGTAATCATTGTCTCAAAATACCATACAGGTAGTGGGATGAGATCTGCACATGCCCACGTATTTTCTATGACATCCTCAAATGGTGCCCAAGTCAAAGGTTCACCTGACCATCAGTAAGTCACCAGGAATGGGAGAGGAGTGATGTCATCCAGAGTGAGTAACGTGAGTAAAACAGCTCCAATGGCTTCTTCTGATCCTAATAATTGTGTGTACAGTACCCTACTGGCTCAGGGCAAGTATCTCCTTCCAGAAGTACACAAGAGATTGTAAAATAATTGACCTTACAGAGACATAGCTCTCCCCTTCTACACCGTCTCCATCCATACAACCTGCTGGGTTATCTGGACATCGCACGGACAGGACAAATAACTCTCCGTGGAAGTAAAGGTTGAGGGGTATGTTTCATGATTAATAACTCATGATGTGATTGTGGTAATGTATCTGGAATTTATCTGGAATTGTTGTAATGTATCTGTATCCTGATCTGGAATACATCACCATCAAATGCTGACCCCATTACCTCCCCCAAAATGATCATTGGTTATGGCCATGGCTGTTTAAGCCGACACCACAGGGGAACTCCAAGTACTAATTATATGAAATTTGAAGCAAACTGTAAACCACATATGCTGAGGCTACATTTGTTGGAGCTGGAGACTTCAAGAAAGGAAATCGGAGGAAAATTCTCCTGAAATTCCACCAACACATCTCCTGTGTTACACGCGGAGAGTAGACGCTTGACCATTGTTATTCTCAGTTCCGGGATGGCTACAAGGCCAGATCATGCCTCCATTCTGCTTCTCCCCGCACATATGCAGAAATTAAAGCAGGAAGCACCTGTGGTAAAGTATGTTCAACGTTGGTCTGACCAATTGGAATCAATGCTACAAGACTGTGTTGATCACTTGGACTGGGATATGTTCCAGGTCTAGTGGAAAGCCTTCCCAGAAGAGTGGAGCGACTCTCTGTGCAGCGACTCTCCACATCCAACCTGACAGAGCTTGAGAAGAATGGGAGAAACTCCCTAAATACAGCTGTAACAAGCTTGTAGCATCATACCCAAGTAGATTCAAAGGGGAGACCAACTCCATATTAATGCTCATGATTTTGGAATGAGATGTTCGACGAGCAGGTGTCCACATACTTTTGGTCATGTAGTGTATTCAACCTCTCCCTATCCCAGTCTGGTCACCCCACTTGTTTCAATATGTCCATCATTGTTCCTGTACCCAAGCAAGCTAAGGTAACTGAACTAAATGGCTATCACCCCGTAGCACGCACCTCTGTCATCATCAAGTGCTTTGAGAGGCTTGTCAAGGACCATATCACCTCCACCTTGCCCGACACTCTAGACCCACTACAATTTGTATACCGCCCCAACATCATCGTTGCACTGTAAACCACCCTATCCCACCTGGACAAGAGGAATACTTACAGTGCATTCGGAAAGTATTCAGACCCCTTCACTTTTTCCACATTTTGTTACGTTGCAGCCTTATTCTTAAATTGATTAAGTAAAACATGTTCCTCATCAATCTCCACACAATACCCCATCATGACAAAGCAAAAACAGGTTTTAAGACCTTATTCACATAAGTATTCAGCCCCTTTGCTATGAGACTAGAAATTGAGCTCAGGTGCATCCTGTTTCCATTGATCATTTACATTTACATTTTAGTCATTTAGCAGACGCTCTTATCCAGAGCGACTTACAGTAGAGTGCATACATTTTATTACATTTTACATACTGAGACAAGGATATCCCTACCGGCCAAACCCTCCCTAACCCGGACGACGCTATGCCAATTGTGCGTCGCCCCACGGACCTCCCGGTTGCGGCCGGCTGCGACAGAGCCTGGGCGCGAACCCAGAGACTCAGGTGGCGCAGCTAGCACTGCGATGCAGTGCTCTAGACCACTGCGCCACCCGGGAGGTGGCGCAGATCATCCTTGAGATGTTTCTACAACTTGACAACTGTCTCTGCAGCACTCTACCAATCAGGTCTTTAAGTCAGAGTGGCCAGACGGAAGCCACTCCTCAGTAAAAAGCACATGACAGCCCACTTGAAGTTTGCCAAAAGGCACCTAAAGGACTCTTAGACCGTGAGAGACAAGATTCTCTGGTCTGATGAAACCAAGATTGAATTCTTTGACCTGAATGCCAAGCGTCATGTCTGGAGGAAACCTGGCACCATCCCTACGATGAAGCATAGTGGCGGCAACATCATGCTGTGAGGATGTTTTTCAGCAGCAGAGACTGGGAGACTAGTCAGGATCGAGGGAAAGATTTATGTAGCAAAGTACAGATAGATCCTTGATGAAACCTGCTCCAGAGCACTCAGGATCTCAGACTGGGGCGAAGGTTCACCTTCCAACAGGTTAACGACCCCAAGTACACAGACAAGACAATGCAGTAGTGGCTTCGGGACAAGTCTCTGAATGTACATGAGTGGCCCAGCCAGAGCCCGGACTTGAACCCGATCGAACATCTCTAGAGAGACGTGAAAATAGCTGTGCAGCGACTCTCCACATCCAACCTGACAGAGCTTGAGAAGAATGGGAGAAACTCCCTAAATACAGCTGTGACAAGCTTGTAGCATCATACCCAAGTAGATTCGAAGGGTTAATCACTGCCAAAGCTGCTTCAACAAAGTGCTGAGTAAAGGGTTTGAATACTTATGTAAAGGTGATTTCAGTTTTTTATTTTTATAAATTTGTAAAAATGTCTAAACCTGTTTTTGCTTTGCCATGATGGGGTATTGTGTGTAGATTGATGAGGATTTGTTTTAATCCTTTTTAGAACAAGGCTGTTACGTAACAAAATGTAGAAAAAGTAAAGGGGTTTGAATACTTTCCGAATGCACTGTACATTTGAATCAGTGGCGGTCGGTGCCGTTTAAGATGAGGGAGGACAATTATTGTTTTATGAGCATGGCCTTATTTCTATTACAGCATATTGGATGACTGTCATTCATATTCCATTCGCCCAGTTCAATGTAATATCGATAGGTTTAGGCTACTACATGATACTCAAATTTTCCCTATGCCCATCATGAAGGTGCTATAACCTAGCTTGTGTATTAAAGTTTACAATGTAGGTGCACAGGTCGAGAGAAATTTGAGTAATCAAGGTGACAGACATTGACACATTCAATACCGCCTTGCACATTCTTGCTTGCATCTAGCTGATCTAGGGTGTGATCATTAGTTTAACAATTGCAAACAAGACTTTCTATTGGACAAATTTAGGTGTGTTTATCCCTGTTTCATTCCGTTTCCTTCCGTTTAAGAAATACTTTTGAACACAATCGGTAAAATGAATACACCCCTGATCACACACAAAGATAGTTCACTTTCACAGCATGATCCCTTTGAACGTTCTATTTCTTTTCGCATCTACGCGCTCTCCTCCTCTCACCTTTTCCCTAGCTTGCGGACTTTAGTGCACAACACATCAGCTTTCTGTGACCAGGCGGAAAAAAACATTCCAAGCCAAACTTTCATATCATAAACGCTACACACGGGGTGCATTCATAAATTCACTCTGGCTATCTACTCCGATCTAGGACTCTCTTCTGAGTGTGCCAGAGCACAGAATAAGTGATGAATTTACAAATGCCCAACACCCATTGAATGCAAACCCAGTGTCAGCAAATGTGGGCAAATGTGGCCCAACACCCAGTGTCAGCAAATGTGGGCAAAAAAATGAATGCAATTGTTGCCAGGAGCACAGTTACAGTCACCCACGCTCTAGTTAACATGAAAACATCCTAACCAGCTCTGATAGGGAGAGTAAAATGGTCATAGTGAGGTGTTCTCTCATTTGTGTCTGGAAGTAGCTAGCAAGCCAACTTTAAATCAAATCAAATCAAATTTATTTATAAAGCCCTTCTTACATCAGCTGATATCCAAAAGTGCTGTACAGAAACCCAGCCTAAAACCCCGAACAGCAAGCAAAGCAGGTGTAGAAGCACGGAGGCTAGGAAAAACTCCCTAGAAAGGCCAAAACCTAGGAAGAAACCTAGAGAGGAACCAGGCTATGAGGGGTGGCCAGTCCTCTTCTGGCTGTGCCGGGTGGAGATTATAACAGAACATGGCCAAGATGTTCAAATGTTCATAAATGACCAGCATGGTCAAATAATAATAATCACAGTAGTTGTCGAGGGTGCAACAGGTCAGCACCTCAGGAGTAAATGTCAGTTGGCTTTTCATAGCCGATCATTGAGAGTATCTCTACCACTCCTGCTGTCTCTAGAGAGTTGAAAACAGCAGGTCTGGGACAGGTAGCACGTCCGGTGAACAGGTCAGGGTTCCATAGCCGCAGACAGAACAGTTGAAACTGGAGCAGCAACACGGTCAGGTGGACTGGGGACAGCAAGGAGTCATCATGCCAGGTAGTCCTGAGGCATGGTCCTAGGGCTCATGTCCTCTGTGAGAGAAAGAGAGAAAGAGAGAATTAGAGAGAGCATACGTAAATTCACACAGGACACCGGATAAGACAGGATAAATGCTCCAGATATAACAGACTGGCCCTAGCCCTCCGACACATAAACTACTGTAGCAAAAATACTGGAGGCTGAGACAGGAGGGGTCAGGAGACACTGTGGCCCCATCCGATGATACCCCCAAACTTTAGCCAGTTAGCTTTAGTGCTTGACAGCAGTTGTGAGGTTAGAACGCTCAGATCAAACCTACCCACCCAGTGGGCACTCTGAACGCTCTGAGAGTGAAACACTCTGAATTTATGAACGCCCAGAGCGCACTCTGAGCACACTCTGGCACTCTAGAGTGCCTTTACGAACACACTCACAGTCTACATTCTTGTCACCATATTAACGCCATAGTCAACATAGCTACGAAAACAAACGTGTTAGTAAACCTGCAACAATCATATAGTACAGTGTACAGTCAGTAGGAAAGCCTTTAAGCAGTCACACCAGTGGGCCCCGGTGGCAATCAATTAATAAGCCAGCAGCACACCATCCTGCATCCCACTGTTGGCTTGCTTCTGAAGCTAAGGAGGGTTTTCCTGGTTGATCCCTGGATGGGAGACCAGATGCTGCTGGAAGTGGTGTTGGAGGGCCAGTAGGAAGTACTGGTCTAAAAAAAAATATCCCAAGGGCAGTGATTGGGGACATTGTCCTGTGTAGGGTGTCATCTTTTGGATGGGACATTAAACGGGTGTCCTGACTCTCTGTGGTCACTAAAGATCCTATGGCACTTATCGTAAGAGTAGGGGTGTTAACCCCGGTGTCCTGGCTAAATTCCCAATCTGGCCCTCATATCATCACGGTCACCTAATCATCCCCAGCTTACAATTGGCTCATTCATCCCCCCTTCTCTCCCCTGTAACTATTCCCCCGGTTGCTGCTGTAAATGAGAATGTGTTCTCAGTCAACTTACCCGGTAAAATAAAACCAAAAGCTTACCTTGACTTGGAAGATTTCCAGTGTTGGATAGCCATAGTCAGCTAGCTAAAATAGCATCCCTCTCTTTTTGAGCCGGGTGTTTATCTAGGCTAAACTAGCTACGTAGCTGCATTAGCTAGCTAAGTGATAGTGATAATAATACAACTAAATATTTCTCTCTCTTGCTTTTCCTTAATTTTTTTATAACCTTGAGAAACCTTGAGAATTTCTTCAGAACTGTTCAACTTGTCTTTCTCTCTGAGTCAACTACCCACCACATGTTATGCACTACAGTGCTAGTTAGCTGTAGCTTATGCTTTCAGTACTAGATTCATTCTCTGATCCTTTGATTGGGTGGACAACATGTCAGTTCATGCTGCAAGAGCTCTGATAGGTTGGAGGACATCCTCTGGAAGTTGTCATAATTACTGTGTAAGTTTATGGAAGGCGGTGAAAACCACGAGCCTCCTATTGAAGTCAGTGTACCCAGAAGAGGCTACACCAAGGTGCTACTTTACAGAGTGCTGTTCAGGCTACTGTAGACTTTTGTTGCAAAACAGTGTTTTTCTTAATTATTTGGTGACGTGAATATATTTAGCATAATTTTATTGAACAAGGATAACTTTTTTAATGTACACTGCTTTGCTTTATCTTGGCCAGGTCACCGTTGTAAATGACAACTTGTTCTCAACTGGCCTACCTGGTTAAATAAAGGTGAAATAAAAAAATAAAATAAAAATTGATTACAGCTCTGCTTTCAATATCATTGTGCCCTCCAAGCTTGTCACTAAGCTCAGGGCCCTGGGTCTGCAACTGGGTCCTAGACTTCCTGACGATCTGACCCCAGGTGAGGGTAGGTAACAACTCCTCCACTACGCTGATCCTCAACACGGTGCCCCCCCCAGGAGACAGAATGTGGAGCACTCCCCTATCCACATTTTATATCAATATCAAATAATTTGTGGGTAACAATTAAGTACCTTAGTCTGATTGTTTTTCATTCAAATGGTCAACAAAAATTACTTCTTAGCAAAGGGCAAGTTCTTAAGCAAGACTTTTGCTAGGACTGTCTGGGATGGGTTTGAGTGGGGAGTGAAAAACTGAAAATTAGCTGTTATTGGCTGAGAGGTTTGGAGCCATATTTCCTATTGGTCCATTAACTAAACCCACAGTCATCACAGATTATAACAGCAGTCATTATAAAGTGTTTATGTTCCCACGATTATAGTGTGAATTACCAACAACCACAGCCCCCCCCCCCCCCCCCCCCACACACACACACACAACACCCTTCACATACCGTTTCTGAGAAAAACTGTAAGCTGCAACGGTAAGGCGAAGCTCAGCTAATGACTAAAAGTGAAAGTGTACAGGCTGAAGAGTGATTGTTCATATTGCCTCACATCCCAAAGTCTCTATAGGAAGCCTGCAGTTTTACTGTAAATATACAGCATTGTCATATTCCTCAGTGATTAACAGTCATCACTGTCTCAAAATACCATATAGGTAGTTGGATGATATCTGGCCATGCCCACTTATTTTCTATGACATCCTCAAATGGTGCCCAAGTCAAAGGGTCACCTGACCATCAGTAAGTCACCAGGAATGGAATATGAGTGATGTCATCCAGAGTGAGTAACGTGAGTAAAACAGCTCCAATGGCTTCTTCTGACCCTAATCATTGTACTTAAAAGTACCCTACTGGCTGAGGGCGAGGATCTCCTACCAGAGAGACGCGAGAGATTGTAACATAGTTTGTTTTACAGAGACATGGCTCTCCCCTTCTACAGCGTCTCCCTCCATACATCCTGTTAGGTTCTCGGTACATCGCGAGGACAGGACAGAATAACTCTCCGGGGAAAGTAAACGTGGAGGGGTATGTTTCATGATTAAAACCATATGGTGAGATTGTGGTAACGTACAAAAACTGAATGCCTTTTGCTCTCCCAATCTGGAAGACCTCACCATCAATTGCCAACCCCATTACCTCCCAAGAAAATTATAATCGGTTATTGACATGGCCGTTTAAGCCGACACCATAGTGGCACTCAATGAACTATATGGGACTGTTGCCCTTTCCTGCAGTCAAATTACCTAGTGGCCTCATGGGTGGAATGTTATGATTTTTTTCATAGTTAAGAAATGCAGAAAATACATTTCAACTCTATATCGGACATGGCACAGGTGAATTCTTTTTTTAAGCCCATAACCATGTGTGTGAAGTGTATACTTTTGTTTCAAATTAGATTTGTTTAAAGAAACACTCTTCGCAAAACTGATTCAGCCCACTGCAATAAAAGGCTAAGCAAACTGGAAACCGCATATCCTGAGGCCAGATTTGTTATAGCTGGGGACTTTAACAAAGAAATCAAAGGAAATTTCTCCCAAAATTCCACCACCTCGTCTCTTGTGTTACACGTGGAGAGTAGATGCTTGACCATCTCCCTTCCGGGAGAATAACCAGCCATGTCGGAGACACAATGCCTCCCTCCCAGACAAAATTAACACCTTCTTCTCCTGCTTCGAGGAAAGCAACACAGTGCCGCTGTCGTGGGCCCCCGCTGCTCACGAGGACTGCAGACCGCCACCCTATCCTACCTGGACAAGAGGAAAATCTATGTGAGAATGCTGCTCATCGACTACAGCTCTGCTCTCAACACCATAGTGACCTCCAAGCTCGTCACTAAGCTTATGGCCCTGGGTCAGAACTCCTCCCTGTGCAACTGGGTCCTAGACTTCCTGATGAGCCAACCCCAGGTGGTGAGAATAGGCAACAACACCTCTGCCACACTGATCCTCAACACGGGGGCCCCACAGGGGTGTGTGCTCAGCCCCCTCCTGTACTTCTTGTTCACCCATGACTGTGTGGTTGGGCACGACTAAATCGTCAAGTTTGCTGACGTCACAGCAATGCCAGGCCTGATTACCAACAAAGACGAGACAACCTACAGGGAGGAGGTTGGAGCCCTGGCAGAGTGGTGCCAGGAAAATAACCTTTCCCTCAATGTAAAAACAAATAAAAATAAGGAGCTGTTCATGGAATACTGGAGACAGAATAGGATTGTTTTCAAATGGTCAAAGATAAACAAAAATAGCTTCTTAGGAAAGGGCAATTTCTCATTCTTTATTTGCTAGGACTGTGGAAGTGGTCTGAGTGAGGAGAGGAAACTGATAATTAGCTTTTTTAAATTTTCTTTCTTTTCTTTCTTCTTCTCTTTCTTTTTGTTCAAATATTTTTTATTGAACACACACAGGAATGGTGTATAGGTATGAAAGGCAGGTATACAATCTTCAACTAAACATAAAAGAGCAGACAGAAATAAAAAGATCCAGAGTTCTGGGTACAAAACAATTATTACAAAACAAGACATACAAAACAAGGACAGGTAGAAAGAAAGAGGGTGGGTGTCACCCCCCTTATTCCCCCCCTTTATCCCTCCCCCCCTTTATCCCTTCCCCTTATACCCCTCCCCGCTGCTCGGGTGGCGGTGCCAGCACGTGCTGCCCAGAGGTGGGTTAAAATATTACAATGGAGAGTGCGTTAAAAAGTACAAATTCACAGCGCCGAATGGTCCAAGTAAGAGAGGAAAGGCTGCCAGATCTGATCAAATGTTAATAATTTATTGTTCAGAATATATCTAATCCTTTCTAAGTGTACAGTGTTTGCCAATTCGCTGAGCCATAATTTGGTAGTGGGCGCTTCCCTCTTTCTCCAGAACAACAAGATTAGTTTTTTTGCCGAAATGAGACTGTAAGAGATGAGTTGTTTTTGGGGGTTGGTTAGTCCGATTAGGGAATCAGACACTCCCAGGATTATCAGAAGCGGGTCTGGGTCAATTGAAGTCTCCAGAACTTCAGAGAGGATCCTAAAAATTCCACACCAGTAACCATGCAAGCTAGAGCATAGGGCAAAGCAGTGGAGAAGTGTACCCTGTGCAGCCTGACATTTATCACACAAAGGGGATGTATCAGGAAATATCCTATGCAGTTTGGTTTTGGAATAGTGTAATCTGTGTAATACCTTGAATTGTATGAGCCGATGTCTGGAGTTAATGGAGCAGGTGTGGATATACTCCAAGCTATCTTCCCAGTCTGCCATCGAAATGTCAGTCCCTAGTTCTTCCTCCCATTTTGCCTTAATGGCCTCTGTAGAGGGTGTGCTAACCGATTGAAAAGAGTCATATAAACGAGATATCAGTTTGTCTGAGGTGGGGGATGTTTTTATGCATCCGTCAAACATGGAAGGCTTAGCGTTCCCAAATGTTGGGAGGTGTTTCCTAACATAGTCTCTGATTTGTAGGTATCTGAAAAAGTTATTTCTGGGAAGATTATAAGTTTCCCTCAGCAACTCAAAGGAAGCAAAGGTCCCTTCTATATATAAATCCCCTATGGTACTTATCCCCAACTCTCCCCATTGCTCAAAGGTGTTATCAAGGTTGGAGGGGGCAAAGGAGGGGTTCCTGGCAACAGGGAGCAGGAATGACATTGGTCTAAACTCAAAGTGGGTTTTAATTTGCTTCCAGATTCGGACTGTGCTATGTATAATAGGATTGTTACGATAAAGTGACCTCTCCAGATTGACAGGCGACAAAATCACAGCACCAATAGAGAAGGGGTGACACTCCTCACGCTCCATACTAAGCCAGGTGGGTGACGGACGTGCGTCATCCAGCAAAAACTTAACCGCACGGAGGTTAGCGGCCCAATAATAAAATATAAAATTTGGGAGAGACAACCCTCCTTCCATCTTGGATTTGCAGAGGTGTTTTTTACCTATCCTGTGTGTTTTATAATCCCAGATGAAAGGATTGATAATTGAGTCCAGTTGTTTATGAAAGGATTTAGGTATGAATACTGGGATGTTCTGGTATAGGTAGAGCAGTTGTGGGAGGAAGACCATTTTAATGGCATTAATTCTTCCGAGCAGAGAAATTGGGAGAGTTCTCCAAAATTGTATGTTTGTTTTTAGTTTTTGCATCAGCGAGGGGAAATTCTCTTGAATTAGTAAGGAATATTGTTTGGTAACTACAATTCCTAGATAGGTAAATTTTTCTGAAGATAACTTAAGTGGAAGATGTTCTAGCCAGGAGGTGTTTTGTAACCGTATGGGCATTAATTCACTCTTGTTCCAATTTATTCTGTATCCCGAGAAGGTACCAAACAAATGAATCACATCAAGAATAGCTGGAATACTAGCTTGGGGTTCTGTTACATAGAGGAGAATGTCATCTGCGTATAGGGAAATCTTATTTAGAGTATCTTTAGTATTATAGCCGTGTATTGCTGCATCAGATCTAATAGTCTGAGCGAGAGGTTCAATGATTAGGGCGAAGAGCATAGGCGACAGCGCACAACCCTGCCTTGTCCCTCTGTAGAGGTTAAATCGGGGCGACAATGATTGGTTAGTGAGTATTCTCGCACAGGGGTTCCTATATAAAAGCTGGATCCAATTTATGAACCCATCTCCAATATTAAATTTCTGTAGGACTTTGAATAGATAGGACCACTCAACTTGGTCAAAAGCCTTCTCGGCGTCAAGAGATATAACGGCAAGGTCCATGTTTGGTAACCTCTGAGAATACATAATGTTGAAGAGGCGCCTGAGATTGAAGAATGAGTTTCTGTTCGGGATAAAGCCGGTCTGGTCCGAATGGACCAGTTTGCCAATTAAAGTGCTAAGCCTGTTAGCCAGGGTTTTTGCTAAAATCTTTTGGTCTGTATTGAGGAGGGATATTGGTCTGTACGACCCTACCTCTTCCGGATCTTTACCCTCTTCTTCTCTTTCTTATTGGTCTATTAACTAATTTACCGCATGGTGATGTCACCGTTTAAGGCCAAAACTCCCTCCCACCAAAACAGGCTGAAATTATAACGCAGTCTTTTCAAACAGCTCTTACACTAAAAGAGCATTATCATACTTTTTTTACAATTTCACAGTGTTATTCAAACCTCATAGTGTGGAAATATATACAAAACACCAGAAAATCTAATTTTTGACTGCACTAGGCCTTTAAAGCATTTCCATAGTTGGATATGCCATAACTATAAAGGCTTTTCAATATAATCATCATTCTGGTCAAATGTGTTTTGGATGAGCTTATGAGTTTAGCTCTGCATTTTCTGAAATGTTCCACTATAATCACATCAGCAACAATACACAGGACATAATATCATGGGACAGCAGACAATAACACCATGCCGTATCCAGTACAAAGGGGTCTGTATGTTTGTGACTAGGAGGTGTTATGGTGACAATGACCAGAGGACATTAATAAACCCTTTGATCCAGATGCGGCCCCATGCAGGTTGAAGCTGAGGATGTAACTACTGGTCCTAGCTGTCTGTCGTTGTCTGTCTGTTGTTGTTTGTATTGGTCTGTCTGTCTGTCTGTTTGATTTTCTGCCTGCCTGCTTACATGTCTGTGTCTCTTTTCATATGTCTGTCTCTCTTCATCTGTCTCCCTGCCTGCCTGCCTGTCTTCCTGCGTATTAATCCCTCTGGAGACACGGCTGCATGCGTCATACCACAGACCAGTCCATTATCCTGGAGCAGAGAGAGAGAGAAAGGTTAACAGATAGAGAAGGGCTTGACAGAGACAGAATCAGACAGACAGAGAGAGAGAAAGAGAGACAGAGAGAGAGAGAGATACTCAAACTAAGAGACAACATTGGAATTTAAAATGCAGAGGCGTGGAAAGAAAGAGAGAGCGGTAGAGAGAGAATGAGAATGAGAGGGATGTAGAGGGGTAGATAGAGGGAGGTAGAGGGGTAAGGAGAGGGAGGTAGAGGGGTAGATAGAGGGAGGTAGAGGGGTAAGGAGAGGGATGTAGAGGGGTAGATAGAGGGAGGTAGAGGGGTAAGGAGAGGGAGGTAGAGGGGTAAGGAGAGGGAGGTAGAGGGGTAGATAGAGGGAGGTAGAGGGGTAAGGAGAGGGATGTAGAGGGGTAAGGAGAGGGAGGAAGAGGGGTAGATAGAGGGAGGTAGAGGGGTAGATAGAGGGAGGTAGAGGGGTAAGGAGAGGGAGGTAGAGGGGTAGATAGAGGGAGGTAGAGGGGTAAGGAGAGGGAGGTAGAGGTGTAGATAGAGGGAGGTAGAGGGGTAAGGAGAGGGAGGTAGAGGGGTAGATAGAGGGAGGTAGAGGGGTAAGGAGAGGGAGGTAGAGGGGTAGATAGAGGGAGGTAGAGGGGTAAGGAGAGGGAGGTAGAGGGTATTCAAATAAAATAAAATTGTATTTGTCACATGCTTCATAAACAACAGGTTTAGATTAACAGTGAAATGCTTACTTACGGGCCCTTCCCAACAATGCAGAGAGAAAAATTGAAAATTAAAGAAAGATAACATGAGGAATACAGTGAATAAACAATGAGTAACGATAACTTGGCGATATACAAAGGGTACCAGTGCCGAGTCGATGAGCAGGGGTACGAGGTAATTGAGGTAGATATGAACATATGGGTAGGGGTAAAGTGACTAAGCAACAGGATAGATAATAAACAGTAGCAACAGCGTATATGATGATTCAGAAGAGCTAGTGCAAAGGGGGTCAATGCAGATAGTCCGGGTAGTTATTTGGCCAACTATTTAACTGTCTTATGGCTAAGGGTAAAAGCTGTTCTGGGTCCCGGTGGTTCCAGGCTTGGTGCATCGGTACCGCTTGCTGTGTTGTAGCAGAGAAAACAGTCTATGACTTGGGTGGTTGGAGTCTTTGACAAGTTTTAGGGCCTTCCTCTGACACTGCCTGGTATAGAGGTCCTGGATGGCAGGGAGCTCAGCCCTAGTGATGTGCTCGGCCGCACGCACTACCCTCTGTAGCGCCTTGCGGTCTAATGCCAAGCAATTGCCTTACCAAGTGGTGATTCAGCAAGGAAAGATGCTCTCAATGGTGCAGATGTATAACTTTTTGAGGATCTTTTCAGCCTCCTGAGGGGGAAGAGGAATTGTCGTGCCTTCTTCACGAATGTGTTGCTATGTGTGGACCATGTTCGTTCCTTAGTCATGTGGACACCGAAGAACTTGAAGCTCTCAACCTGCTCCACTACAGCCCCGTCGATGTGGATGGAGGCATGTTAGGCCCTCCGTTTCCTGTAGTCCATGATCAGCTCTTTTGTCTTGCTGACGTTGAGAGAAAGGTTGTTGTCCTGGCACCACACTGCCAGGTCACTGATCTCCTCTCTATAGCCCATGTCATCGTTGTTGGTGATCAGGCCTATCACCAACGTGTCGTCAGCAAACTTAAGGATGGTGTTGGAGTTGTGCACGGCCACGGTGGGTGAACAGGGAGTACAGGAGGGGACTAAGCACGCACCCCCGAGGGGCCCCGTGTTGAGGATCAGCGTGGCCAATATGATGTTGCCTACCCTTACCACCTGGGGCGGCCCATCAGGAAGTCCAGGATCCAGTTGCAGAGGAAGGTGTTTAGTCCCTGGGTCCTTAGCTTAGTGATGAGCTTTGAGGGCACTGTGGTGTTAAACGCTGAGCTGTAGTCAATGAATAGCATTTTCACATAGGTGTTCCTCTTATCCAGGTAGGAGAGGGCAGTATGTTCAATAGAGATTAAATAGAGATTGTGTCATCTGTGGATCTGTTGGGGCAGTATGCAAATTGGAGTTGGTCAAGGGTGTCTGGGCTGATGATGTGGATGTGAGCCATTACCAGCTTTTCAAAGGATTTCATGGTGCTACGGGGCAATAGTCATTTAGACAGGTTATCTTGGCATTCTTGCGCACATGAACAATCGTGGTTTGCTTGAAACTTATAGATATTACAGACAGAGTCAGTAGAGAGAGAAAGAGAGGAAGGTAGAGGGGTAGAGAGAGAGATAAAGAAGCCCCGGTGCATACAGATGTCGGATCCTAATTTGACCCGTTTTGTCACAGGAGTAAAATAATCCTGCAGCAAGAGGATTTTAATATCTAAAGAAATATTTCGAATTGCCGCCAGGCCGCAGCTGGAAGTACCGTACCTACATGGTCCACTGGGCGCCATTCCAAGTAGCCGATGTAGGCTACGTGCAGGCTACAGCACGTCCCGTGTGAATTCTTATGTGGATTATACAAATTTACATATTTGTAGGGGGTAGATGTATTTCTAGTTGGGGAAAATCCGTTTTTTGGGGAGATCAATTGTTTTATTATATGTTGAAGGCAAGCAATAGGCATAGAAATTAAACTCTATATATTTTGAGATTCAGGTCAAAGATTTTGAAGTAGAATTAAAAACTTCAGAGGACTTTTTAAGCTTCGAATACATTGAAAGCTTCCACCATTGGATTGTTTTAATAATATTTAGATAGCCTATAGTCTACATTAGGCTTGGTAAATTACCACAGATTAGATAACTCCTCTTTAGTCTGTTCAAAAAGGATTAAATTGTTATGATGATAAGACTGAAAGACTTTGGTTGCAAGCAGGATTAAGGTAAAAACCAACATCATCTTGTAGGGAGCGGTAATGAGGTGACCGTAATGGTTGCAATTCAGGGTGAATTTAGAGTGGATTGATGGTTTAACAAGACATCAACTGGCGATAATCTAGTGCCAATTGATAATCTAGTGCCATCGAGGCCCCTTGTTATTTGATTATATTCCAATATTCCCAACAACAACAAAAAAATATGTAAATAAATACATTCTGTAGGCTACCCGGTAGCCTATCCATTGTCACTTAATGAAAGGTGTGACCGATAATAGCTTACTGTCTATGTTTCCCTGGCTGAGTTTATCAAGGCGAGAGCCAGATGCAGACACAGGAGGCAGATGGTTGGAGTCTTCCAATGTTTATTAATCCAAAGGAGTGGGCAAGAGAATGGTCGGGGACAGGCAATAATGTCAAAATAAGATCAGAGTCCAGGAGGTACAGAGTGGCAGACAGACTCGTGGTCAAGGCAGGCAGAATGGTCAGGCAGGCGGTTACAGAGTCCAGAAACAGGCAAGGGTCAAAATAGGCCAATGTGTGCAATGACCTTTGATAGGCTACAGTTAGTTTAGGTGCCTACTGTCTGCATTCCGGATACACTTGTACAGTATGTTGTAGCGGAGAGATCAATATCAATCCTGTGGTTTTAAGCGATATAAAATGCTGGTTGTTGACATTGATGGATTTCAGATACATTTTTGTACATTTGAATGTTGTAGTAATAGGACCTATAAACCTACAGTAGCAGTAAGACATTTATTCTGTCTGGTGCTTTTAGCATTTGAGCGAGAGAGAGAGGGAGGTTGAGTAATAAATTAAATAAATGGGGAAAGTGGGAAGGAGGAGAGTGAGATGGTAGAAAGAGAAAATTATAGGGCTCTCATCTGATGTTCTTCGACAATGAAAGAGGAGCAATCTCTACTATTTATATCCTCTCTCTCTTTCTGCATTCACTCTCTCTGTCTGTCTCTGCACCTCATCACCTTTGACCTTTGGCAAGTTAACCTGATGTACAGTACACGTGTCCTTTTGACTCTACCACACACTGCTAAATAGGCTCACACACAATCTCTCCTTAAGACTCCACTCCGTCTTGCTCCTGCTGCTGCCTCTCTCTAATGAGCAGGTTCACTCCTTCCCCTCCTCCTGCCTCCTTTGCCCAATTTCCTCCCTCCCTTCCCTCTCCATTCCTCATCTGCCTTCTTTGTTTCAGCGCTCCCTTCATCTGCCCTTTCTCTCACTCTCATTGCTTCTCTCTCACCCCCTACATCCCCTTCTCCATATGCTTCCCTCCCTTCCTCTTTCCCCCTTGCCTTCTTGCTGTTCTCAAGACATGCTGTCTTTTCCACTCAGACTGGCAACAGGTGGAAGATAGAGAAAACAGAATGTGTGTGTGTTGTGCAGTTGAAAAGTTGTAGAGAAGAAGTCTGCAGAGCATGAGAACAGCTCAGCAGGGTTTATGAGGTCTAAGCTGGGTGAGGGAGTGAATAGAGAGGAGAGAACGATTAAGAGTGTGTTGGCTGTGTTCCATCCATGTGAGCTCTGACACCTCCAGTGGAAGGAGGAGGTCTCTGTCAGTGCCACGCCCAGAGAAGACAGGGGGAGCGGGGATCAACTGGCCGATGGTTGGTACTGAAAAGAGGAGAAAGTCTCTGCGATGACTTGCTGCATATGTTGGTCTATCAGCACAGACATCGTGTGGAAGGAAGAGAGAAAGTGCTGGTTGCTAAGGGCGGTTGCTACGGGTGGCCTCCTGGTCTCAGATGGGGGATACAGGAAGTTGGCAGCTGAAAGCTTACACACACACACACACACACACACACACACACACACACACACACACACACACACACACACACACACACACACACACACACACACACACACACACACACACACACACACACACACACACACACACACACACACACACACACAGATGAGCTACATGCCTTCTATGCTTGCTTCGAAGCAAGCAACAATGAACCATGTATGAGACAACCAGCTGTTTTGGACGACTGTGTGATCACGCTCTCCGTAGCCGATGTAAGTAAGACCTTTCAACAGGTTAACATTCACAAGGCCGCAGGGCCAGATGGATTACCAGGAAGCATACTCAGAGCATGCGCTGACCAGCTAGCAAGTGTCTTCACTGACATTTTCAGCCTTTCCCTGACCCAGTCTGTAATACCTACATGTTTCAAGCCGACCACCATAATCCCTGTGCCCAAGAACGCCAAGGTAACCTGTCTAAATGACTATCGCCCCGTAGCACTCACGTCTGTGGCCATGAAATGCTTTGAAAGGCTGGTCATGGTTCAGATCAACACCATCATCCCAGACACCCTGGACCACTCCAATTCTCATACCACCCCAAAACATTGCACTCCACACTGCCCTATCCCACCTGGACAAGAGGAACACCTATGTGGGAATGCTGTTCATTGACTACAGCTCAGCGTTCAACACCATAGTGCCCTCCAAGCTCATCACTAAGCTAAGGACCCTGGGATTGAATAGCTGGACTTCGTGACGGGCTGCCCCCTCAGGTGTGTGTGCTTAGTCCCCCCCTGTACTCCCTGTTCACCCACAACTGCTTGGCTGCGCACAAAACGAACACCATCATTAGGTTTTCTGACGACACGATGATGGTAGGCCTGATCACCAATGACGATGAGGCAGCCTATAGGGAGGAGGTCAGAGGCCTGGCAGTGTGGTGACGGGACATCAAACTCTCCATCAATGTGATCATGACAAAGGAGCTGATCGTGGACCACAGGAAATTGAGGGCCGAGCACGCCCCCATTCACATCGACAGGGCTGTTGTGGAGTGGGTTGAAAGCTTCAAGTTCCTCGGTGTCCACATCACTAAGGATCTATCATGGTCCACACAACCAACACAGTCCCCTCAGGAGGCTGAAAAGATTTGGCATGGGCCCTCAGATCCTCAAAATATTTTACAGTAGCACCATTGAGAGCATCTTGACTGGCTGCATCACCAATTGGTATGGCAACTGCTTGGCATCTCACCACAAGGCACTACAGAGGGTAATGCCTACGGCCCAGCACATTACTGGGGCCGAGCTCCCTGCCATCCAGGACCTCTATACCAGGCGGTGTCAGTGGAAGGCCCTAACACTTGTCAAAGACTCCAACCACCCAAGTAATAGACTGTTCTCTCTGCTACCACCTGGCAAGTGATACGATGCATGGAGTCTGGAATTAACAGGACCCTGAAAAGCTTCTTGCCCCAAGCCTGCTAAATAGTTAGCTACCTGACTATTTGCATTGACCCCCCTACGCACAAACCTTTTTTGACTCATCATATACGCTGCTGCTACTCTTTCTTATCTATCTTGTTGTCTAGTCACTTTATTCCTAGTTATATGTACATATCTACCTCAATAACCTCGTACCCCTGCACATAGACACGGTGCTGGTACCCCGTGTATATAGCCAAGTTATCATTACTCATTGTTTGTTTACTACTACTTTTATTATTACGTGTTATTACTTTTCATTTATTTCTCTATTTTCTGTCTCTTGGCATTGTTGGGAAGGGCTTGTAAGTAAGCATTTCACAGTTAGTCTACACCTGTTGTTTACGAAGTATGTGACAAATACATTTGGATTTGATTTGACAGACACAAACACACACACACAAAGCCTCACCACTATGAACATCACCTCTAGAAGCATCACCACTATGAACATCACCTCTAGAAGCATCACCACTATGAACATCACCTCTAGAAGCATCACCACTATGCACATCATCTCTAGAAGCACCACCACTATGACCATCACCTCTAGAAGTATCACCACTATGAACATCACCTCTAGAAGTATCACCACTATGAACATCACCTCTAGAAGTATCACCACTATGAACATCACCTCTAGAAGCATCACCACTATGAACATCACCTCTAGAACCATCACCACTATGCACATCACATCTAGAAGCATCACCACTATGAACATCACCTCTAGAAGCATCACCACTATGAACATCACCTCTAGAAGTATCACCACTATGAACATCACCTCTAGAAGCATCACCACTATGAACATCACCTCTAGAAGCATCACCACTATGCACATCACCTCTAGAAGCATCACCACTATGACCATCACCTCTAGAAGTATAACCACTATGAACATCACCTCTAGAAGCATCACCACTATGAACATACATCACCTCTAGAAGTATCACCACTATGAACATCACCTCTAGAAGCATCACCACTATGCACATCACATCTAGAAGCATCACCACTATGAACATCACCTCTAGAAGCATCACCACTATGAACATCACCTCTAGAAGCATCACCACTATGAACATCACCTCTAGAAGTATCACCACTATGAACATCACCTCTAGAAGCATCACCACTATGAACATCACCTCTAGAAGCATCGCCACTATGAACATCACCTCTAGAAGCATCACCACTATGAACATCACCTCTAGAAGTATCACCACTATGAACATCACCTCTAGAAGCATCACCACTATGAACATCACCTCTAGAAGTATCACCACTATGAACATCACCTCTAGAACCATCACCACTATGAACATCACCTCTAGAAGTATCACCACTATGAACATCACCTCTAGAAGCATCACCACTATGAACATCACCTCTAGAAGTATCACCACTATGAACATCACCTCTAGAAGCATCACCACTATGAACATCACCCCTAGAAGTATCACCACTATGAACATCACCTCTAGAAGCATCACCACTATGAACATCACCTCTAGAAGTATCACCACTATGAACATCACCTCTAGAAGCATCACCACTATGAACATCACCCCTAGAAGTATCACCACTATGAACATCACCTCTAGAAGTATCACCACTATGAACATCACCTCTAGAAGCATCACCACTATGAACATCACCCCTAGAAGTATCACCACTATGAACATCACCTCTAGAAGCATCACCACTATGAACATCACCTCTAGAAGTATCACCACTATGAACATCACCTCTAGAAGCATCACCACTATGACATCACCTCGCACACACACACGTGCACGGACACACAAACAACACATCGTCACATCACTACACAGCACGTGGCAGATTCAGATAAGAACACACTGGTGCACAGCACACTAAAACACACTGAGTAAGTGCTTGAATAAATCAAGAGTCAGATCGGGATAGTCAAGAAATAGATTGTGTGGGGTGGTAAATAGACACACACATGCATGAAAGTATTTAATATAGATTGAATGTACATACATGGTAAGCAGTGGCGTAGCACCCCCCCCCCCCCCCCCCCAAAAAAAACAGGCCATACACCAAACAACGACTTTATGTGCAAATGTGTTCTCCAAACACCAGCAAACATTTTCATAGACGGCAACAGAAACTGCAGTACAGAGCTATATTTTCAACCCTGTTCAGTGTCTCGGTCCAGTGTGCTCGCACATCAGTTCATGCTCGCCTATGAATGCAGCAGCAGTGTAGACCTATGTATGGTTTTGTGAGACAGGGGGAAGTGAGAGAAGGGGGTGAGGAAGGGAAGAAAGGGAGTGTTAGCCCGTTAGCTGGTTAGTGCTGTCAGAGGGGATGTGACCACACAAACAAAGCGATTGTGTTGCATTTACGTCAGACAGCAGCTGTGGTTTACTCCTCCCCTCTCTTCTTGAAGCACAGTGAGAGGCAGCCAGACATCAGGGCTGGAAAAAAATATACACTCTAGGGAGCTGTGTGTTTGAAGTTGTATTAGTACGATGAACAGGATACAGATGGTATACATTGTTTAATGAAATGATTACTTGCAGGTTCCTTCTCGACAATGCAACAACCAGAAGAAATAATAAAAGATAAGAATAAAAACATAACGTAAATGACTCAGTAGAATAGAATAAACATTTTAGCATAATTATAATACAGGAAGGAACAATTTATAGTACAATATTTACACATGTATCAGTGGGCAAATATTTAAATTGTGCGGTGTTAGCAATAGTAAACAAGTGTCCAGTAGCAGCAGTTCTGATTTGTGTGTAGCATGAATGTATATGTATTTGTATTTGTGTGTGTGTGTGTGTGTGTGTGTGTGTGTGTGTGTGTGTGTGTGTGTGTGTGTGTGTGTGTGTGTGTGTGTGTGTGTGTGTGTGTGTGTGAGAGAGAGCAAGAGAGAGAGCAAGAGAGAGAGACAGAGAGAGAGACAGAGAGACAGAGAGAGAGAGACAGAGAGAGAGAGTGTGTGTGCACTTGTACTGAATCAATATCTCCAACACTAAAAACGATGCGGGAAAAATTGGTGAAACAAATAATAAACTTGTCATAAATAGATTGAATCGTTTGCCAGATTGGAGGAACTTTTTATTTTAAAACTCTCTTGGGAGCACACATTTTTTCTCCATTTGAATTGGACAATGTTTCAAATTAGAAGCTTGCTGCTTTAAACTGAGACTAACTGTTTGGATTGGATTAAAGAAATGACATGTATATTTATTTCCTAATACAATCTGACCTCAGCCTTTAGATGTGATTTTAGCCTGTAGAATTGTAGTATTTACAACAACAGAGTCAGACTACAATAGATTCAATACAATCTGTATGCTAACTGACAAATGGCTCTGATAACCAAGATGCCAGCCAGCCATTCCTAGAGGGCCACCACTCTTCCTAGCTCTGTTGTTAGGAGAGGAAGATGAGGAAGGATGAAGGGTTTGGGGATGAGAACAGAGCCAGGGTGTAGCAGTGTTCATTTGGTGATAAAAATATAAATAAGTCTTGATCAAATTATTGTCATTTGAATAATGATTTAGTCTAGTTATTGTCAAAATTACAGAAACAGTAGGTGATTTTTGTCAACTAAATGCCCTTTCATTTTAGTCACATCACATTTGTATTACCTCATTAGTGAACATAAATCACTGACTTCCATGTTTATTTATTTAACATTTATTGAACTAGGCAAGTCAGTTAAGAACAAATTCTTATTTACATGACGCCTACCCCGGCCAAGCCCTATCCCGGACGACGCTGGGCCAATTGTGCGCCGCCCTATGGGACTCCCATTCACGGCCGGTTGTGATACAACCTGGAATCAAACCAGGTCTGTAGTTACGCCTCTAGCACTGAGATGCAGTTCCATAGACCGCTGCGCTTGAAGGACAACCAACTCTGCAGCACTCTACCAATCAGTCCTTTATGGTAGAGTGGACAGACAGAAGCCACTCCTCAGTAAAAGGCACATTCATTTGAGCTGCCCTATTCATTTGAGCTGGAATACACCGAAGAGGAGTTGAGACAACGAGAACAAGAATTGCGAGACCAGCAAGCAGGTCAAACTCCAACTGGTGGTGCCTATGCGGGTGCTGTCCAGCCATGCTGACAGAAGAGGAGTGATTGTGCTGCAACGAATTTGATCATGGACAGTTCTTACTGGAGATGGTCACATCAGACCCCATGGATCGTGTGTCTGGGACACCATCAAAGTTTTGACGCACATATGGACAGAGGTGAGCTGGAGACATTCTTCAGAACCTCCAAGATCAACTGGCGACGGCAGCCTGGACCAGCTGAACCAGGAAGGCAAATGAGACACGAGGTAGTAAATTGTTTTGTTGTCGGTAGCTAGCTAGCAATATAAGCTGTCTTTTTACAAATGACAGGGTTGTTCAGTATAATTTTGTGATCGATTTCACCATAACAGGGCTTGCTAGTACCACTACAAGCCAAGATAGCCAAGTTGATCTAGCTAGCTTTGTTAGCTATACCCAAAATGTACTGTAGTCTAATGTTATAGATATTTAACATTTAACATATTTAACATATTTAACATATTTATAACGTTGCCAAGCTTTTTTTTGTACACCTTCTCATGATATCCAATCGGTAGTTACAGTCTTGTCCTATCGCTACAACTCCCATATAGACTTGGGAGAGGCAAAGGTTGAGAGTCATGTGTCCTTCGAAACACGACCCTGCCAAGCCACACTGCTTCTTGACACTGCTCGCTTAACCTGGAAGCCAGCCACACCATTGTATTAGAGGAAACACTGTACAACCGAGTCAGCTTGCAGGCGCCCGGCCCGCCACAAGGAGTCACTAGAACACGATGGGAAAATTAAATTCTGGCCAGCCAAACCCTCCTCTAACCCGGATGACGCTGGGCCAATTGTGCGCCGCCTCATGGGTCTCCCCGTCACAGCTGGCTGTGACACAGCCTGGGATCGAACAAGGGGCTGTAGTGATGCCTCAAGCACTGCAAGGCAGTGCATTAGACAGCTGCGCCACAATAAAGTAGACTATTCCTGTGTGTTGTGGCTAGCTAGCAAATGTGTCTACACAATGATTACCAATGAAAGTATGATAGCATTTTTTTGTCGTTCTCTTACAGACAATACCGTTAGGTGACCTACAGATTATTTTGGAGTTTGTTCTATGTGGGGAGAAGCTAAGCACAGGACCTAGAATCCCCTTGCCTAAGTGTGTTGGGTCCATTCAAGCAATTTTTCCCTCACACATTGGATAGAAGTAAGTTGATGACTCAAGAGAAGATGTGAAAGGTCCATAACAACAATTTGGCCTTGTATCAAAGTAACTCCGAATACCACACTGTACCTACCAAGAAAATATTTTCACATTACCATTTTTTTAATGGTTATTTATCTTTCATTGTAAGTGCAAAAATGTAATCTGTAATGGTCATTAGGATGTAAATATAACAAAATAGTACAGTAGGTGAAAAACATACAGTGGTTTGCGAAAGTATTCACCCCCCTTGGCATTTTAACTATGTTGTTGCCTTACAACCTGGAATTAAAATACATTTTTGGGGGATTTGTATCAATCGATTTACACAACATGCCTACCATTTTGAAGATCCAAAATATTTTTTATTGCGAAATAGAACAAGAAATGAGACAAAAAAATTGAAAACTTGAGCGTGCATAACTATTCACCCCCCAAAGTCAATACTTTGTAGAGCTACCTTTTCAGCAATTAACGCTACAAGTCTCTTGGGGTATGTCTCTATAAGATTGGCACATCTAGCCACTGGGATTTTTGCCCATTCTTCAGCTCCTTCAAGTTGGATGGGTTCTGCTGGTGTACAGCAATCTTTAAGTCACACCACAGATTCTCAATTGGATTGAGTTCTGGGCTTTGACTTGACCAGTCCAAGACATTTAAATCTTTCCCCATAAATCACTTGAGTGTTGCGTTAGCAGAATGCTTTGAAGGTGAACCTCCGTCCCAGGCTCAAATCTCTGGAAGACTGAAACAAGTTTCCCTCAAGAACGTCCCTGTATTTAGCGCCATCCATCATACCTTCAACTCTGACCTGTTTCCCAGTCCCTGCCGATGAAAAACATCCCCACAGCATGATCCTGCCACCACCATGCTTCACTGTGGGGATGGTATTCTCGAGGTGATGAGAGGTGTTGGGTTTGCACCAGACATAGAGTTTTCCTTGATGGCCAAAAAGCTCAATTTTAGTCTCATCTAACCATAGTACCTTCTTCCATATGTTTGGGGAGTCTCCCACATGCCTTTGGCGAACACCAAACATGTTTGCTTGTTTTTTTCTTTAAGCAATGGCTTTTTTTCTGGCCACTCTTTTGTAAAGCCCGGCTCTGTGGAGTGTACGGCTGTGGATGGAATTTATATGTTTAAATGAATGATTAGAATTTTCCAACCTGAAACTATATGATTGTATGTAATTGATTGCAATCATCAATGAAATACATTAGCATCATCAAATTATTAGTCATGATGTGTGTAGTTTTAGTCAGAATTAGAGTAACACAATATAAACTGTACCATATGTCTCTAAAGTGTCTTAAACACAGACTGTCTGAGCAAGATTCGGTGCTGACCTTGGCTAGGGGCCACAGAGAGATTTGGGAAAGGACAGGGAGTGATTCTCACGGTCCCTAATCTTTGTCGGCTGGGTAGTGGGACAGTGTGTGCGTAGGATACCTAATGTTTGTGTGTGTAAGTATGTGCGTAAGGAGTCTGTTTTGTGTGTGAAAGTATGTGCGTAAGAAGCCAATTATAAAATGAATGGTTTTGTACAACTAACGAGCGCTCTCGTAAATAAACATTCTGACTATCGTAGCTGGGCCTCCGTCTGTATCATTTCAACCAGTTTCTTACAAATTCTGGGTTTCAGACTGAGTAGTTAATTGAATTGGGTTTATGAACATTGAGAACATAATTCTCGTGACAACGGCTTAAAGTGGTCCTATGGACAGATAGTCCAATCTCCGCTGTAGTTTTGCAGCTCCTTCAGGGTTATCTTTGGTCTCTTTGCTGCCTCTCTGATTAATGCCCTCCTTGCTTGGTCCATGAGTTTTGGTGGGCGGCCCTCCCTTGGCAGGTTTGTTGTGGTGCCATATTCTTCCAATTTTTTAATAATGGATTTAATGGTGCTCCGTGGAATGTTCAAAGTTTCGGATATTATTTTATAACCCAAACCTGATCTGTACTTCTCTACAACTTTGTCCCTGACCTGTTTGGAGAGCTCTTGGTCTTCATAGTGCCAGGAAACCTGAAGGATCTGGCGAAGGTCTGTATGGAGGAGTGGGCCAAAATCCCTGCTGCAGTGTGTGCAAACCTGGTCAAGAACGACAGAAAACGTATGATCTCTGTAATTGCAAACAAAGGTTTCTGTACCAAATATTAAGTTCTGCTTTTCTGATGTATAAAATACTTATGTCATGCAATAAAATGCAAATTAATTACTTAAAAATCATACAATGTGATTTTCTGGATTTCTATATATATTTACATCTTTTCTTCGCATATCTTTTTATATATTTTTTTCTAAAAACTCAACTTCAAAACACTCTCCTGCAACCCGCCTCACCAATTAAAAAATAATAATAATAATTCACCTCAAATCTGAAATCCACAACAGAAGTTCACTGGCTAACGTTAGTATTCAGCTAACCAAGTGTTGGCGGTCATAAGCGATCCTTTAGCTCGAAAAGCTATCGCCAGTTTTGTACAACGCGACTCAGACCAGAGCATACCGGACCTATTTTCTCTCCATATCCCCAGATTTCTACCGCAAGCTCTGGACATTTACACCTGGATCTTGCAGCCAGCTAGCTGCTATCCGACTGACTATTGGCTAACGTCGGTCCCGGAGCAAACATCAATTATTCCGGAGATAGCCAGCTGAAGAGTTCCATCAGCTACAATCACCTATCCGGGCTACAATCACCTATCCGGAGCCGTTTTACTGCCGATGCGGAGCCACACTGGGCCTTCACGACTGGACTACCGACGTTATCTGTCCGAGGGAGTTTTCCAACTGGCCCCTCTGTCGCGACGTAACCTGAACGCCCATCTATGTCCCGCTAATCGTTAGCTGTCTTATCGGCTGCTATCTGAATAGGTCTTCTTGGGCCACTATAACTATAACTATTTTGCCAATTGGATTGGTCCCCTCTACCACACGGAACCCCACTAATCTACCAACGGAAACGCACGAGGTGGCTAAAAACAGACCTCCAGCTGTTTTTATCGCCGTGATCCCAACCAACCTCACTACTCACTGGACCCTTATGATCACTCGGCTAAGCATGCCTCACCTTAATGTCAATACGCCTTGTCCATTGCTGTTCTGGTTAGTGTTTATTGGCTTATTTCACTGTAGAGCCTCTAGCCCTGCTCATTATACCTTATCCAACCTTTTAGTTCCACCACCCACACATGCGATGACATCACCTGATTTCAATTATGTTTCTAGAGACAATATCTCTCTCATCATCACTCAATGCCTAGGTTTACCTCCACTGTATTCACATCCTAACATACCTTTGGCTGTACATTATACCTTGAAGCTATTTTATCGCCCCTAGAAACCTGCTCCTTTTACTCTCTGTTCCGGACGTCCTAGATGACCAATTCTCATAGCTTTTAGCCGTACCCTTATCCTACTCCTCCTCTGTTCCTCTGGTGATGTAGAGGTGAATCCAGGCCCTGCAGTGCCAAGCTCCACTCCTATTCCCCAGGCGCTCTCTTTTGATGACTTCTGTAACCGTAATAGCCTTGGTTTCATGCATGTTAACATTAGAATCCTCCTCCCTAAGTTTGTTAAATTCACTGCTTTAGCACACTCTGCCAACCCGGATGTCCTAGCCGTGTCTGAATCCTGGCTTAGGAAGACCACCAAAAACTCTGAAATCTCCATCCCTAACTACAACATTTTCAGACAAGATAGAACGGCCAAAGGGGGCGGTGTTGCAATCTACTGCAGCGATAGCCTGCAGAGTTCTGTCCTACAATCCAGGTCTGTACCCAAACAATTTGAACTTTTACTTTTAAAAATCCACCTCTCTAAAAACAAGTCTCTCACCGTTGCCGCCTGCTATAGACCACCCTCTGCCCCCAGCTGTGCTCTGGACACCATATGTGAACTGATTGCCTCCCATCTATCTTCAGAGCTTGTGCTGCTAGGTGACTTAAACTGGGACATGCTTAACACCCCAGCCATCCTACAATCTAAGCTTGATGCCCTCAATCTCACACAATTTTTCAATGAACCTACCAGATACCACCCCAAAGCCGTAAACACAGGCACCCTCAAAGATAACATCCTAACCAATTTGCCCTCCAAATACACCTCTGCTGTTTTCAACCAAGATCTCAGCGATCACTACCTCATTGCCTGCATCCGTAATGGGTCAGCGGGTCAAACGACTTCTACTCATCACTGTCAAACGCTCCCTGAAACACTTCAGCGAGCAGGCCTTTCTAATCAACCTGGCCCAGGTATCCTGGAAGGATATTGACCTCATCCCGTCAGTAGAGGATGCCTGGTTATTTTTTTAAATGCCTTCCTCACCATCTCAAATAAGCATGCCCCATTCAAGAAATTTAGAACCAGGTACAGATATAGCCCTTGTTTCTCTCCAGACCTGACTGCCCTTAACCAACACAAAAACATCCTGTGGCGTTCTGCATTAGCATCGAACAGCCCCCATGATATGCATCTTTTCAGGGAAGTTAGAAACCAATGTACACAGGCAGTTAGAAAAGCCAAGGCTAGCTTTTTCAAGCAGAAATTTGCTTCCTGCAACATTACATTACATTAAGTCATTTAGCAGACGCTCTTATCCAGAGCGACTTACAAATTGGTGCATTCACCTTATGACATCCAGTGGAACAGCCACTTTACAATAGTGCATCTAAATCTTTTAAGGGGGGGGGGGGGGGGTCAGAAGGATTGCTTTATCCTATCCTAGGTATTCCTTAAAGAGGTGGGGTTTCAGGTGTCTCCGGAAGGTGGTAATTGACTCCGCTGTCCTGGCGTCGTGAGGGAGTTTGTTCCACCATTGGGGTGCCAGAGCAGCGAACAGTTTTGACTGGGCTGAGCGGGAACTGTACTTCCTCAGTGGTAGGGAGGCGAGCAGGCCAGAGGTGGATGAACGCAGTGCCCTTGTTTGGGTGTAGGGCCTGATCAGAGCCTGAAGGTACTGAGGTGCCGTTCCCCTCACAGCTCCGTAGGCAAGCACCATGGTCTTGTAGCGGATGCGAGCTTCAACTGGAAGCCAGTGGAGAGAGCGGAGGAGCGGGGTGACGTGAGAGAACTTGGGAAGGTTGAACACCAGACGGGCTGCGGCGTTCTGGATGAGTTGTAGGGGTTTAATGGCACAGGCAGGGAGCCCAGCCAACAGCGAGTTGCAGTAATCCAGACGGGAGATGACAAGTGCCTGGATTAGGACCTGCGCCGCTTCCTGTGTGAGGCAGGGTCGTACTCTGCGGATGTTGTAGAGCATGAACCTACAGGAACGGGCCACCGCCTTGATGTTGGTGGAGAACGACAGGGTGTTGTCCAGGATCACGCCAAGGTTCTTAGCGCTCTGGGAGGAGGACACAATGGAGTTGTCAACCGTGATGGCGAGATCATGGAATGGGCAGTCCTTCCCCGGGAGGAAGAGCAGCTCCGTCTTGCCGAGGTTCAGCTTGAGGTGGTGATCCGTCATCCACACTGATATGTCTGCCAGACATGCAGAGATGCGCAACACAAACTCAACAAAGTTCTGGGACACTGTAAAGCCCATGGAGAATAAGAGCACCTCCGCCCAGCTGCCCACTGCACTGAGGATAGGAAACTCTGTCACCACCGATAAATCCACAATAATTGAGAATTTCAATAAGCATTTTTCTACAGCTGGCCATGCTTTCCACCTGGCTACCCCTACCCCGGTCAACAGCACTGCACCCCCCACAGCAACCCGCCCAAGCCTTCCCCATTTCTCCTTCTCCCAAATCCAGTCAGCTGATGTTCTGAAAGAGCTGAAAAATCTGGACCCCTACAAATCAGCCAGGCTAGACAATCTGGACCCTTTTTTTCTAAAATGATCTGCCGTTGCAACCCCTATTACTAGCCTGTTTAACCTATCTTTCGTGTCGTCTGAGACTCCCAAAGATTGGAAAGCAGCTGCGGTCATCCCCCTCTTCAAAGGGGGGGACACACTTGACCCAAACTGCTACAGACCTATATCGATCCTACCCTCCTTTTCTAAGGTCTTCGAAAGCCAAGTCAACAAACAGATTACCGACCATTTCGAATCCCACCGCACCTTCTCCGCTATGCAATCTGGTTTCAGAGCTGGTCATGGGTGCACCTCAGCCACGCTTAAGGTCCTAAACGATATCTTAACCGCCATCGATAAGAAACAATACTGTGCAGCCGTATTCATTGACCTGGCCAAGGCTTTCGACTCTGTCAATCACCACATCCTCATCGGCAGACTCAACAGCCTTGGTTTCTCAAATGATTGCCGCGCCTGGTTCACCAACTACTTCTCTGATCGAGTTCAGTGTGTCAAATCGGAGGGCCTGTTGTCCGGGCCTCTGGCAGTCTCTATGGGAATGCCACAGGGTTCAGTTCTTGGGCCGACTCTCTTCTCTGTATACATCAATGATGTCGCTCTTGCTGCTGGTGAGTCTCTGATCCACCTCTATGCAGACAACACCATTCTGTATACTTCTGGCCCCTCTTTGGACACTGTGTTAACAACCCTCCAGACGAGCTTCAATGCCATACAACTCTCCTTCCGTGGCCTCCAACTGCTCTTAAATTCAAGTAAAACTAAATGCATGCTCTTCAACCGATTGCTGCCTGCACCTGCCCGCCCGTCCAGCATCACTACTCTGGACGATTCTGACTCATAATATGTGGACAACTACAAATACCTAGGTGTCTGGTTAGACTGTAAACTCTCCTTCCAGACTCACATCAGACATCTCCAATCCAAAGTTAAATCTAGAATCGCCTTCCTATTTCGCAACAAAGCATCCTTCACTCATGCTGCCAAACATACCCTCGTAAAACTGACCATCCTACCGATCCTTGACTTCGGCGATGTCATTTACAAAATAGCCTCCAATACCCTACTCAAAAAATTGGATGCAGTCTATCACAGTGCCATCCGTTTTGTCACCAAAGCCTCATTTACTACCCACAACTGCGACCTGTACGCTCTCGATGGCTGGCCCTGGCTTCATACTCGTCGCCAAACCCGCTGTCTCCAGGTCATCTACAAGACCCTGCTAGGTAAAGTCTCCCCTTATCTCAGCTCGCTGGTCACCATAGCAGCACCTACCTGTAGCACGGGCTCCAGCAGGTATATCTCTCTGGTCACCCCCAAAGCCAATTCCTCCTTTGGCCGCCTCTCCTTTCAGTTCTCTGCTGCCAATGACTGGAACGAACTACAAAAATCTCTGAAACTGGAAACACTTATCTCCCTCACTAGCTTTAAGCACCAGCTGTCAGAGCAGCTCACAGATTACTGCACCTGTACGCAGCCCATCTATAATTTAGCCCAAACAACTACCTCTTCCCCTACTGTATTTATTTATTTATTTATTTTGCTCCTTTGCACCCCATTATTTTTATTTCTACTTTGCACATTCTTCCACTGCAAATCTACCATTCCAGTGTTTTACTTGCTATATTGTATTTACCTCGCCACCGTGGCCTTTTTTTGCCTTTACCTCCCTTATCTCACCTCATTTGCTCACATTGTATATAGACTTATTTTTCTACTGTATTATTGACTGTATGTTTGTTTTACTCCATGTGTAACTCTGTGTTGTTGTATGTGTCGAACTGCTTTTCTTTATCTTGGCCAGGTCGCAATTGTAAATGAGAACTTGTTCTCAACTTGCCTACCTGGTTAAATAAAGGTTAAATAAAAAATACAAATACAAATAAAACACACTGTGGCTGAGGAAAGGCACTACTCCCAATATAAGTGAACCCCAAATCAATGTAGTTCATCATATTTGCACCTCTTCGATGGTTCAATGTCCCTGTCTGTTGTTCGGTGCTTTCCCGGGTAAAGGGGCAGTACCTCTTCTGCTGCATCAGATTCTAGGGAGTTTTTCCTAACCACCGTGCTTCTACACCTGCATTACTTGTTGTTTGGGGTTTTAGGCTGGGTTTCTGTACAGCACTTTGTGACATCAGCTGATGTAAGAAGGGCTTTATAAATACATTTGATTGATTTGATTGATTCACAACTGTCGGTGTCCATGCTAGCTGGGCTAACAACAAATGTTGAATTACTGATGCTAGCATTGGATGTGCTCGTGGAAGCAAAACAACTTGTGTCGTTGACAGGTGCAGGTGTAGTACTGCTGGTAGTAGCAGCACTACCAGTAAAGCTGGTATGTGTCTCTATGCAAAGGAGCCCTACTTTTTTTAAACCATTTATCAATTTTCAAGCAAACAGAATGAGCAGCAGCTATGTTTGGCTACATACGGACCGTTAGTGGAATTACCGCGAGAGAGTAACTTTTAATCTGATTGGATATTAATTATTTGACTAGGCTACCTGTATTTGACATTGTGTTGTAATTCTGCTGAACACTAGATGGTGAAAAAAAAAATTGCAGTGAAATGAGGCTACTCAGGCGAGAAAAAAACCTCACCCAAATGTATAGCCCCGTTGGAAAATATAAATGGACTGCTTGAAATTTGAATCACATTTTTATTTGGCCTACCCCTGACGGAATTGCCCCAGTATGGGAATACATGCTCTGCACAATGGTTAATACTGTTGAAGTCAGAGGTTTACATACACCTTAGCCAAGTACATTTATACTCAGTTTTTCACAATTTCTGACATTGAATCCTAGTAAAAATTCCCTGTCTTAGGATCATCATTTTATTTTAAGAATGTGAAATGTCAGAATAATAGTAGAGAGAATGATTTATTTCAGCTTTTATTTCTTTCATCACATTCCCAGTGGGTCAGAAGTTTACATACACTCAATTAGTATTTGGTAGCATTGCCTTTAAATTGTTTAACTTTGGTCAAACATTTCGGGTAGCCTTCCACAAGCATCCCACAATAAGTTGGGTGAATTTTGGCCCATTCCTCCTGACAGAGCTGGTGTAACTGAGACAGGTTTGTAGGCCTCCTTGCTCGCATGTCCTAACTGACTTGCCAAAACTATAGTTTGTGAACAAGAAATGTGTGGAGTGGTTGAAAACTGAGTTTTAATGACTCTAACTTAAGTGTATGTATACTTCCGACTTCAACTGTATAAACTGAAATTTGTTTAACTATTTTTATTTTTGCAACCAGGATATGGTGGAGCGATTTCTGCATATTGCACCTTTAATAGCTGTACTCTGATATATTAAAGGTCATGAACAGTCAAAATCATGTTTTTCTTGAGATTGGATGGTATTTGGATGAAACCAGATTAAAGTATGATGACCAAATAATGAAAAATGACTGTTGCTTTTAGATTAATAAAGTTTCATCATAAACTTAAAGGTCCACTCCCCCATATCAAACAATTGGATTCAGGAGGCGGGATTATTAAGGGGATAGGTTGACATCACCCTAACTCTCCTTTTAATACACCAATGGTTATATGATATTCTCTTATCTAATTTAAATAAGTACCACCTTGTAACCAAAATCAGCGAAGGCGTGTTTGCGGAGGGCCATGGTTTGTATAGCTAGGTATTGTAGCTACTCGACTGGTGCCAAAATTTGAATGTAGGGTGTCAGCAAATACAATTAAAAGTTTACTTATTTGAATCTCCTTTCATCTGTGTCTGGTGTTAACTAGTTACTGGCTAGCGACAGTGCCTTTGGAAAGTATTCAGACCCCTTGACTTTTCCAGATTTTGTTACGTCACAACCTTATTCTAACATGGATTTAAAAAAGAAAATGCTCAGGACTGCTACACACAATTCCCCATGAAGACAAAGCGAAAACAGGTTTCTATAACTGTTTGAAAATGTATTAAAAATGTAAAACAGAAATACCTTTACGTAACTATTTGCATTTTTTGTTGCAATTTCATTTTAGTGCCTTATTGCAAACAGTTATTGCAAACTTGCATCATGTTTTGAAATATATTTATTCTGTACAGGTTTCCTTCTTTTCACTCTGTCATTTGAGTTTATATTGTAGAGTAACTACAATGTTGTTGATCCATCATCAGTTTTCTCCTATCAGAGCCATGAAACTATAACTATTTTAAAGTCACCATTGGGCTCATCGTGAAATCCCTGAGTGGTTTCCTTCCTCTCCGGCAACTGAGTATCTTTGTAGTGTCACGGCCGTCGAAAGAACTGGACCAAAGCGCAGTGTGGTGAGCGTACATATTCCCTTTTTATTATGGATGACACAGACAAAAACAATAAACAATACAAAAACGACCGTGAAGCTTAAGGGCAAAGTGCCACTAACAAAGATAACTTCCCACAAAGAAAGTAGGGAAAAGGGCTACCTAAGTATGGTTCCCAATCAGAGACAACAATAGACAGCTGTCCCTGAATGAGAACCATACCCGGTCAAAACATAGAAAACAAAAACATAGAATGCCCACCCCAAATCACACACTGACCAAACAAAATAGAGACATAAAAAGGCTCTCTAAGGTCAGGGTGTGACATGTAGTGACTGGGTGTATTGATACACCATGCAAAGTATAATTAATAACGTCACCATGCTCAAATTAATATTAAATGCTTTTTTCTTGCTTTTTTTTTAGCCATACACCAATAGGCTCCCTTCTTTGCGAGGCATTGGAAAACCTCCCTTGTCTTTGTGGTTCAGTCTTTGTTTGAAATTCACTCCTCGACTGAGGGACCTTACAGATAATTGTATGTGTGGGGTACAGAGATGAGGTAAGCATTCAAAAATAATGAATAACACTATTATTGCACACAGAGGGAGTACATTCAACTTATTATGCAACTTGGTAAGCACATTTTTACTCCTGAACTTACTTATGCTTGCCATAACAAAGGGGTTGAATACTTATTGACTCAAAGACATTTTAGCTTTTAATTTTTTATTAATTTGTAACCATTTCTAAAAACTTAATTCCACTTTGACATTATGGGATATTGTGTGTACGTCAGTGACACAAAATCATAATTTAATCAATTTCAAATTCCGTCTGCAACACAACAATATGTTGAGAGGTGTAAATACTTTCTGAAGGCACTGTAACAGAATGATATCTTCCTCACCTGCTTACGCACAAGAGGGAATGACTTCACACTGTGGAGACACAGGGCTGTGGAAAGAGCTGAGACATTTGAGTACCTCTCACCTCGTTCTACAGACTATTAATAGGCTGTATGATCTACGATTAGGGCCAGGCGTTTTTTCTGAAAATGTGACCTGACCAGGATCAACTCTGGGCCCTTCTACAGGTTCTCCACGGAGTATGTAAAAGAAGACCCCAGTACAGAAATTGTCAGAAAAGTCCCTAAACATATAAACCGTAACTATATTTCTTTATTCAAGAAAAATATGACTCTATGAACTAAGTATTTAATGCACATTTATGTCATTAAAGCAGAGAAAATAATCCAGCCCAGTGATGTGCTTGCTCTTTGTGTACTGCCCTTTGACCTAGATCAACAACAACAGGAAGTGACAGAGATTATCTGATAGCGTAGCTATATGTTTTCAAGGCGGGCATGTCTGTGTGTGTGTGTACTCAATGCTTGGGGCCACTGTAACATGTGTTTCACATATGGGATCTCAAGACTGTTTAGTGTATTTAAAGAGACTTCTATTTACTTGCCTCATGCTAAGAGACGTTACAGTACTATGTTAATAAACACACAAAGACATCAGGAGTCAAACACACAGGCTAATGTCAGATTGTTTGGGAATGTCGTCACATTGACGTCACGTAACACATTGAACAATATTTTACGTGACACCAAACTCTCCACCTACCTTCGTCATTGCAGAACTCTCACTCCTACATCTCACAAGAATGTATCACCCCTGTTCTCAGAATTGGTCCAAGGAGGGCGACAACTCTTCAGCTTTTATTACCAGCTCTAATAATAACAGAGTGACCTACTGTGCCCGACTGAATGGAATATCAATGTGAGAATTTGAGAAACACACACTCATGCCTGCTCTGTCACACAGGCTTGCACGCACACACATCGGCCTTGTATCAAGCCTGGATGCCCCCTAGAAGTCTGTTCCCTATGGAGCCCCAGTGAGTCTGACTGTACACTAAGCCTGGTATAAATATTTAAACCCTCCACCCACTCGCTCCACTCATAGTCTCTGCTTTATGCTGCCATGGGCATTTAAACACCCCCTGGGGAACTCATATCTGCACACACACACACACACTGCATATGGGTTATTTGGCTGACTCAACTGCTGGTGGCGGGTCACTTAGTCTGGTTGTGTTATTGATGCTGGATTATTGGTGTTGGGTTATTGAGATATGACCCAGTCATTTAGTAGAAAACTTACACGAGACATTAGGGTTAAGTGTCTTGCTCAAGGGCACATCGGCAGATTTTTCACCTAGTCAGCTCAGTGATTTGAACCAGTGACCTTTTGGTTACTGGCCCAACACTCTTAACCGTTAGGCTACCTGACGTCCTGGAGGAGTAGTTTAGAAGGTGCGTGGCATTCAGCTAGTTCTCGTCTTTTTAGCCACCCATGAGTGTAAATGTAATTGCTGTTCATCTGTTGTGTTGCATAGTTATCACATGTTAAAGTTGAACATTGACATATTTTATGCTTTAAAGAGACTTACAGAACTATGTGACTTTACTAAAAGCCTATGTTAAACATGTAGTTGAGATGCATTAAGGTGCTACACCTTACACTGATGTACAAAATATTACAGCCATGTTCACATTGGCAGTTTGACGGGACTCAAATCCTGTTTATTTGCATATCCGATTCAAGTATGTCCTTTTTTCTGAAGTCTTTACAGCCAAAAAGCACATGGAATCGAATATTTCAAACCACATTTCAAATCACCTTCATAGGTGGTTTGAAGTCGGATACAAATCTGATTCATGGCCAGACTTGTGTCTGAACGATCAAATCTGATTTATATGAACATGTGGTAACAAACTAGCTTGCTAATTGTTATCAAACAATTTAGTGAATGTGCTAAAATAAATGTGCATGCTAATTTGTTTGTATTATCTTTTACCAGATCTAATGTGTTTCATTTTCCTGAATTCATTTCACATTTCCACAAATTTCAAAGTGTTCCCTTTCAAATGATTTCAAGAATATCCATATCTTTGCCTCAGGTCCTGAGATACCCAAATCTAACTGCCTGTATGTCATTTTTTGAGAAAATTGGAAAAAAAAAGGGTCCGATCCTTCTTTTTAAGAAGGTTTTGTGAATCTGGGCCCAGGACTGGAGACCAGGGGTTGGTGCTGGGTCTTTTGCTGGGACTGGGGACTGGGAAAACATGAACGGGGAACCGGGAACCGGGAACCAGGAACCGGAAACTGGGGCTGCTGCAGGTGATCTGTGTAGGGGAGGAAGGACAACCTGAGGAGCAAACCGAGACACAAGGGAGCCCTAGTCCCAAAATTCAATGATAGTACTCCCCTGTGGCCTGCTCGCTCTGGGTGAAGATTTGGTTCCTCCTCCGCAGCTCATCTGGTGGCCTGGTGCTAGGACTGGTGCTAGAAACCGGGATCTAGATTGGTGTTTGGACTGGTGCTGGATCTGCAGAGGGGAGGAAGGACAACATGAGGAGCAAGCAGACACACAAGGGAGCCCTAGACCCGGAGGTCAATGGTGGCACTCCCCTGTGGTCCGCTCGCTCCGGAGGAAGGTTCAATATTTGGTCTAGAGGTCTTCACAGATCCACCTGTACCCGAATACCCGACCCAGTCCAGAACCCGAGCGGGTTCAGATCCAGAATTCAAAATAATGTCACAGGTCTGGGTCGGATGTGATAAGATTGTCACAGGTCTAAGGATATGTGTAATTTCAACTCACTTGTCCGGAAGAGCCCGTACAGATCCGAAAGCGACTGTGGCAGTAGTCAGAGAGAGACATTTTATAATTTATGCTACTGCTCTATTTTTTCACGAGTGTGGAGCGTTGTTTGTGTAGCTTGTTGTTGGATAATCATAAGTTATCAAAGCGGCAATAGGCTACAGTCATAGAGCCTTGCTCCGTGTGGCAAAAGTTAGGAGATATCTAATCAATAGAAGATGGAATCAAAATGATGGAATTAAAAGTTAAAGGAGAAGGATAGGCTACAACGACCAAGTCTACAACGACCGAGAGCTAATGTTAGCTAGCTTAACAAGCTTCTTCCGGTTCGATGCAGTCAAGACAGGTACTACGTAATCATATTTGATGATAAGTAACCTCGCTATGGCAGCTATTAGTGTACTATCGCGTGAGTCGGCTTGGTTGGTTGTTGTCTCGTCTCTCCCTCCCTCCCTCCTCCTTGCTCACTGTGTCACACCTTCACAGTATGGCCCCTCCCCAGAACTGCTAGAGTGGCACCTCTCTTCCTCCTCTCGCGCTTTATCAGCACCGGTTAATAAAGTAGCTTAAAAAATGATTTTCTGCTGCTTCCCTCACTCGGATCGGACCGGGACTGGATCTGACCAGGTCTACATGGAATTGATCTAGTTGTCTTCGGGTCCATTCGGAATGGGTATCTATATTTAAACAATTAATTTATGCATATCGGATCCAGGTGGGAATACCCCAGGTCCATTTCGGAACGGGTCCAACTTTTTGGACCCATGAAGACCTCCAGTTTGGTCCCTCCTCTGCTCCACTTCTGGTGTTCCTGTGCTGTGACTGGGTCTGGAACTGGGATTGGATCTGCAGAGGAGAGAAAGGACAACCTGGCGGAGCGAACCAACACACTTGGATGCCCAGGACCAGGAGGTCATTGATGGTACTCCACTGTGGCCTACTCGCTCTGGGTTTAGGTCTAGATCTTTGGTCTTTCCTCTGCGCCTCTTCTGGTGTGGGGATGAATGGTTCCTGGTTATGGTAGGGTTCTGTGAGGGGGATAGGTGTTGTGGAAGGAAGGGGGAAAGAGATGGAGAGGGGGAAGGGGGTGGTGGAAAATATGTTGATCTCCATGGGCTGGTGCTGAAGGAGGAGTACTGCGAAGGCTGGATGCTGGAGGACAGAGGGAACAAACAGGGCCTGCCTGGCCTCAGAGCACTCAACAGTTGATATGTGTGTTCAATGTGATTGCCTACATGTGGAAAGTTCTCTGTACGTACCTTGTGCCATCTATGGATGGATTCCCTAGTGGGGAGGCAACCGTGAACAGCTGTCTGAGTAAAGTCCTTCTGTTCGGAGTGTGTTGTCAGGGTCATGATGATGGGTTATTGGAGGGGTCCAGGTCTGATCATTTCATTGCACATTTGGATGTGGGCCTCTAGCAGGTAGTTTGTGGTGTTGGGTGATTCTTGGCTGTTCACAGGTCTTGACATACATCCCCACTGAATGCTTGGTGGCAGCCTGTACTGACTTGGTGATAGACATGGTGATAGAATGCGGGATGCTGGGATGAGTGAATGCTGGCTGGTTTGCTGCTATACGGGATCAGGAGCAGGGAGGTCTAAGGGGGTGGATCTGGATTGTTAATGAGCAGGGGGAGGAGTCAGTGGCAGTAGGGAGTATGGTAGGAAGATCAAGGGCAGTTGGTGGTGGGAGAGGGGGATCAGGGACCATAAGATGCAGGGAGTAGCGATCAAAGGAAGCAATGGACTGGGAGGGGGGTGGTATGGTGAGGGGTCTAGGAGGGGAGACGGTTTCTCGGAGGGGATAGGGTTCATGCTTGCTGGTGTTTGGGTTCTCGGGTGGTCTTCTGGTCTGGTCTCTTGTTGGTCTGTTGTTTGTCTGTTTTTTTCCCTTTTGGTAATTTTGTCCAGTTTGGGTCGCTGTCTAAGAACTGGAGTTGCTCCCCTTTGACCAGGGGTTTGGAGAGGGTGGAGGTGGCTAGGAAAGGATTTGTTGGGGTGGGACAGAGTTGGAGGGTCCGACAGGGGTGGGGGCTGTTTCTGGGACGTCTTGGATGGTGGGTTGGGAGGTGCCTGTGTTAAGGTCTGGGCCTGGTTCTGGGTCTTCGTTGTTCTTGTCGTCTGGTGGAGGGGGGTTGGTGGCTTTGGGATTTGGGTTAGTGGGGTTGGTGGCATTGGTCAGTAGAAACTGGGGCAGGTTCTGAAGTAGCCCCCTTTCCTGCACAGGTTACAGGGGCGTATGTTGGTGGGATGGTTGTCTTTACAGATCTTGCAGATGATGGCTGTGCAGGCTGTAATAGTGATGATGTCTGGGCATGCCGTAATAGTGGACGGAGTCCCTGTTGTTCCCCAGCGTGAACCAGTAATTTCCGTTCCCCTAGTCCAGACCGTGGCTTTATCCAGGACCCTCCTAACCACTGACTTGAAGGTGGCAAAACGTGGTAACCAAACTTCTATGTTGTGCTCTTAGATGCTTTCATTGTGAAATTGGACTGTAACTACTTTTGATTCTGTGTCTGAGAGTGGAATTACAGGGAACTTGTTAAATGGGACCTAATCTTCACAATTTCTGTATTTTAACCAAAACTGTTCTAGTAGCTGGGGGGTCTTGAAACTGGCTTCAAATGATTCCTGGTCAGACGGCACAAAGCCCATACCTCTCTGGAGAACTGCCGTGCTGAATTCCAGACGGCTCATTGTTTCTGTTTTGGCGGTTGTTGTTGCTGCTCTTGTTGCTCCCCGGCGATTGGCGGCTCCGTCCTCGGCACCCTCCTCGTTGGAGAATAACGTCAGCCTCACCACATTGTAGCGGCCCATGGCTTCTGGGTTCATCCCGGTCATCTTGTTCAGGTGAGGGATGGTGGTTTTTGGGTCTGCTCCGGTCTTGCAGGAGGAGGAAGGACAAACCTCCGAGTGAGCAGACACACCTGGAAGCCCGTGACCCAGAGGTTAATAGTGGCACTCCCCTGTGGTCTGCTTGCTCCAGGTGAAGGTTGGCATCTTTGTTTCTTCCTCCATGCCTCGGTTTCGGGTGGTGAAGGTGTCTGGTCTGGGCTCTCCTTTTGTTGGTCTGCTCCGGGTGGTTGGCGGTCAGCTGTTCCTGGTCTGGTCGTGGTGGCCTGAGGGCAGATGGGGAAAAACTAAAGGCAGAGGGGAGGAGCGCTGCAGGCCAAGGGTAGAGGGAGTAAAAGCCAATGAATGCTTGATACGAAAATGTGGTCAGAGGCTCCGTATGGAGGTTGTGACGCATTTGCAAAGCCCCCGGGGCATAGACCCACCCACTGGGGTGCCAGGCCCAGCCAATCAGAATGAGTTTCTCCCCACAAAAGGGCTTTTTACAGACAGAAATACTCCTCGGCACAAGGTGCACCTGTGTAATGATCATGCTGTTTAATCATCTTCTTGATATGCCACACCTGTCAGGAGGATGGATTATCTTGGCAAAGGAGAGACACTCACTAACAGGGATGTAAACAAATTTGCGCACAGAATTTGAGGGATATAAGCTTTGTGTGCATGTCTGGGAAAAAGAAACCTGGGACAACAACTTTACATGTTGTGTTTATATTTTTCTTCAGTGTAGTTCCTACCACCATGAAGGTACTGGACAGCTCTGCGTCATTCCCCTTTCATCTGCGGTAGGTTGACTCAGAAAAGAGAAGAGGTGTGTTAGTAGATCTTTCTTTTTACTCCTGAACATTGTGTGTCACATTAATAGGGAAAAAATTAACTGGTGCTAACAAAAGACCCATGTATGCACAAACACATTTCTAAACACACACTGACACACATTCAGTACAAACAGTCACACAAGCATCCATACTACTGTGATGACACAGCATAAACATATAGGCAGAGATGAGCAGTATTTCAAATATGTATTTTAATTACGCTGGGCTGAACTACACACCAATGTATTTTGTAACAATATGCTTTCGAAAGCTATCATTTGTATTTTCAAAATACAAAACAAAATTCTATACCATTTCTTTATAGCGGTTCACAATTTTGTGTCCCCCTTTCACCCTACATTGGTATCAAAAGTCTGATGGCACTATGGTGTGATGCTGAATGAACAAAATATAAATGCATATGTAAAAATGAACAATTGCAAAGCTTGCTGAGTATTACTCAAATGAGCTCCGACCCGAAACAAGGCCAATGACAATACCAATGTACTTTGCAGTTGTTCATTTTCAAATTCATTTACATTTTGGTCATTAGCAGACACTCTTATCCAGAGTGTCAGTGCGTTCAACTAAGGTAGACAAACAACAAAATACATTATCACAGTCATAGCAAGTAAAACGTTTCTGTAACCATTACTGAGAATCATGTTACTGTTCTGCCAGCTACTTGCAATTTTATTTGTATTCATAAAAACAAAATACATGTACTTTAATTAAATACAGTACTTTACAAAAGTCTCTTATATTTGATTTTCATACATTGGTCTTTAGGGTTTTTTGAAGTTGTATTTCGAATTCTTAATTTATGCCCACCCCTGCATATAGGCTATATCCAACAATACAGCTCAAAGCCAAGCGCTGATGATCGATTGGGTACACTCCATACGAGGTTGCACTGATTGATATAAGCATGATGAATCACCCTCCCTCTCTTTCAGCCTCTTACCTGTCTTCTCTCCTTGTCTTGTTCTGTTTATTCCTTTTTCAATTGCCTATCCCATTCTCTCATCTTTCAAATTTGATTAACTCTTGTTTTTCTTTCAGTCTCACATCTCCTCGTTTCTTTATCTGTCTCTCTAACCCCCTTCCCCGCTCTCAGGTCAGGCTGACTGGGCAGGCCAGGCTAGTGGCAGAGGTAAACAGCCAGTATTGAGGTAAATTGGCACATATTGACATGATGAGCTGATAGGGTATATATAATATCAAAGGACATTCCAATAGGTGGTAGTAAAGGCAGAGAGGAAGAGATGAAGTGAGAGGGTTTACTCTGCACAAAATCTGTCCATGCGAAATAAGACCAGCAAGTATGTAGTGATGGGAAATCGAGGCTTTCTAAAGTCTTCGGCGCTTTCACCAAATTGAGCCGAAAAACAGTTCATTACTCAAAGCTTCACTATCTGTTCAAAATGCACAACAGTGACATCTGCTGGTCAACAATATATAGCAATGTGTTTGGTAGACGTCTATGTTTGGTTCAGATTTTGTCCGGTCTGGACCAGCCTTGGTTTGGTCCAAACATAGACTTCTATAAATGTACTTATTTTCAACTTTCATTAAAAACCACTGTCAAGTGGATGGATTATCTTGGCAAAGAAGAAATGCTTGCTTAAAAGGGACGTATACAAATGTGTGCACACAATTTAAGAGAAATTAGCTTTTTGTGCATATGGAACATTTCTGGGATCTTTTATTTCAGCTCACGAAATATGGGACCAGCACTTTACAAGTTGCATTTATACTTTTGTTCAGTGTAATTTGTTCCATCCTAGCCAAATGTCCTCATGTGCTAGCATGCGCCACCCCTATCAATGTGTTTTTCTACTTCGTAGCAACAATGTAATGTACATAGCTAGCTAACACTGTCAGCTTTCCTCAACAACTCCTGCTCTCTGACAAGTCAGCTAGCTACCAAGCGACAATAGCTACATCATAAAAAAACGACAGCCTATATTTAGCTGGCTTTGCTATTGAATGACTGATAAATTAATGACTGACTTACCTTTCCAAGAAGTTGGTGTTGGTTCTCACTTCTCAATGAATTTGAAATACCTTCACCATAGAATTCAGGCAGTTGCTGACAACACCCCTCATCGAATATTCAACACCCCTTATCTAATATCCAAAGAAAGTATTGAAATAAAGGTATGTATCCACCATTCCAAAAAGAGAAATAGGCGGAGCTTGACAGCTTGCCGTTCCGAGTTTGTGGACAACAATACCCATTTTTTAGCCGGAGACAAGACCTTCTCATCATTATATAGAGTATCTCTGGTAAAGGTAAGTGACAGGAAATGACACACAGGCAGTGTCAGTGATGCCATCCATTCCCAAACAATGTGACATTCCCACCAAAACTCATGGAGGGAAGATTGGAATTATGAGAAATGCTCAACTGCGTAATACATTTTTTGTGTATAAAAATTCATCATACAGCATGAAATGTTTTATCCTGATTCGCACCAACTGAGCACAACCTGGGAGTAGAGCAGTGGAGGCTGCTGAGGGGAGGATGGCTCATAATAATGGCTGGAATGGAGTGAATGGAATGGCATCAAACAGATGGAAACCATGTGTTTTGATGTATTTGATACCATTCCACTAACTCCACTCCAGCCATTACAACAAGCCCGTCCTCCCCAATTAAGGTGCCACCAACCTCCTGTGGAGTAGACCATTAGATCTACTTTCGTTGGTCCACACTATAGGCCAGGGGCAATAATCTCAATTCTTGGAGGGATGTCAATTTGTGTCAAATTAAGACCTATAGACAACCAGGTGAGGGGAATTCCTAAATAATCTATTACCTTAATTGCTTAATCAAGAACAAAGGAGGAGCGAAAATTAAATCAAATCAAATTTTATTGGTCACATACACATGTTTAGCAGATGTTATTGCGGGTGTAGTGAAATGCTTGCAGACAATTGAGTTTATTATAAGGTAGAAGGTGTTAAAGGTAGACTCAGCTAAATTATGTTGCCACGAGCAGCACCGCAGATAGTGAGATGCAAGACTTCGCTCTCACACAGTCACCCACAGTATCTGCACATGTGCACGGGTTTGCTTCATGCTGTAACAGCGTGGGAGCCACGGGACAAAAACAATGGAGAAGTTGAGCCTTGCACTTCAACGCTCTTAGCTGTTGCAGAAATTGACCCACTATGATTTGTACTATCTGTGTCTGTCATATCGCTGAGTCTACCTTTAAGCCAAGAAATGTAATAACGTACAAGTGAACAATGTGTACATACAGTTGCTACAGTATGTCCTACACCATGAGTGGGTTCCCAACAGGTCTCAGGTATGTGTGTGTGTGTGTGACAGACAGACAGACAGAGAGATACCCTCTCCTCAGAAAGCTTCATTTAGATACTAAATCCTTGATGTCCAGAGTTCTATTTCAGATTTCAAGCAATTGAACAGATTACAGGTGTCAATTATACTGTACTGGGTACTGTATGGGTGCACACGCACGCACACAATAGCTGAGGTGTCTCTAAGGCTTCTAATAAGTGAGATAGTCCAATGCTCTTGGCTAGAAGACTAAAGGTTACTACGAATTAGTAATCGCATCGGTTGAGAGAGGAAGAGAGTGGGCACAAGAGAGAGGGATCAAAAGAGAGGTTGGAGAGAGTGGGACAGAGGGAGGGAGATAAGGTCAACTTTAAGAGAATTTAGCCATAAGCTCACTGTAACGCCGGTGCATTTGGACTTCTAACCCCTTTTAAACATTGTGTATTTGGGTTGTACCATTGAATTTGTCTATTTATTCTGCATCTGTAGATGCAAATCATTAGTCTGTGTGATTTAACGGGGGCTGACCTATAAGAGCAGTGTTTGTGAGACAAGGGCGGATCCCGAAGGGGGCTGGGTGTTAAAAAATTAGTTTATTTTGACATTACAAAGAAAAACTTGTATAAACAATGGCAACACTGCCATGTTGCATTGAGCCTTACTTTTGGAAAACCACATCAGTGTCCGACTTTCAGCTGTAGCAGATGCACCTTCCCTGACTTAAGCCTACTCCTCAACTTTTGTCTGCAGTTGGTTGCTTCAGCCTTTTCTATGCATAGACTTCGCTGACACCTGACAGATCTTACATTTACATTTAAGTCATTTAGCAGACGCTCTTATCCAGAGCGACTTACAAATTGAGTATATGGATAAGCGATGGCCGTGCGGCATAGGCAAGGTGCAGTAGATGGTATTAAATACTGTATATACATGTGATATGAGTAATGTAAGATATGTAACATTATTAAAGTGTCCAGTGATTGGGTCTCAGTGTAGGCAGCAGCCTCACTGAGTTAGTGATGGCTATTTAACAGTCTGATGTTCTTGAGATAGAAGCTGTTCTTCAATCTCTCGGTCCCAGCTTTGATGCACCTGTACTGACCTTAACCTTCTGGGTGGTAGCGGGGTGAACAGGCAGTGGCTCGGGTGGTTGTTGTCCTTGATGATCTTTATGGCCTGCCTGTGAGATCGGGTGTTGTAGGTGTCCTGGAGGGCAGGTAGTTTGCCCCCGGTGATGCGTTGTGCAGACCGCACCACCCTCTGGAGAGACTTGCGGTGGAGGGCGGTGCAGTTACAGCAGATACAGCCCGACAGGATGCTCTCAATTGTGCAACTGCAAAATTTTGTCAGGGTTTAGGGTGACAGGCCAAATTTCTTCAGCCTCTTGAGGTTGAAGAGGCGCTTTCGCGCCTCTTGTCTGTGTGGGTGGACCATTTCAGTTGTCTGTGATGTGTACACTGAGGAACTTATAACTTTCCCCCTTCTCCACTGCTGTCCATTCGATGTGGATAGGGGGGTGCTCCCTCTGCTGTTTTCTGAAGTCCACAATCGTCTCCTTTGTTTTGTTGACGTTTAGTGTGAGGTTGTTTTCCTGACACCACACTCCGAGGGCCCTCATCTCCTCCCTGTAGGCTGTCTCGTCTTTGTTGGTGATCAAGCCCGCTACTGTTCTGTCGTCTGCAAACTTGATGATTGAGTTGGAGACGTGCATGGCCACACAGTCGTGGGTGAACATGGAGTACAGGAGAGGGCTGAGAACGCACCATTGTGGGGCCCCAGTGTTGAGGATCAGCGGGGTGGAGTTGTTGTTTCCTACCTTCACCATCTGGGTGCAGCTCGTCAGGAAGTCCAGGACCCAGTTGCACAGGGCGGGGTCAAGACCCAGGGTCACGAGCTTAATGACGAGTTTGGAGGGTACTATGGAGTTGAATGCGGAGCTATAGTCAATGAACAGCATTCTTACATAGGTATTATTTTTGACCAGATGGGAAAGGGCAGAGTGCAGTGTGATGGCGATTCAGTCATCTGTTGACCTGTTGGGTGGTATGCAAACTGAAGTGGGTCTAGTGTGGCCGGTAAGGTGGCGGTGATATGATCCTTGACTAGCCTCTCAAAGCAATTCATGATGACAGAAGCGAGTGCTACGGGGTGGTAGTCATTTAGTTCAATTATCTTTGCCTTCTTGGGTACAGGAACAATGTTAGCCATCTTGTAGCATGTGGGGACAACAGACTGGAATAGGGAGCGATTAAATGTGTCTGTAAACACACCAGCCAGCTGGTCTGCGCATGCTCTGAGGACACGGCTAGGGATGCCGTGGGCCAGCAGCCTTGTAAGGGTTAACACGTTTAAATGTTTTACTCATGACAGCCACTAAGGAGAGGGGGGCGCAGTCTTTGTTAGTGTTCCGCGACGGTGGCACTGTATTATCCTCAAAGCGGGCAAAGAAGGTGTTTAGTTTGTCTGGAAGCATGACGTCGGTATCCGTGACGTGGCTGTTTTTGTAGTCCGTGATTTACTGTAGACCCTGCCACATACATGTACGTGTCACGATCGTGTGGAGGATTGACGGACCAAAACGCAGCATTTGGAAAATACGCCATCTCTTTTATTGATGACGAAGGCAAAACGAAACAAAAACACTTACACACTAAACAAAACAATAAACGATCGTGAAGCTAATCAAACGTAGTGCACACACAGGCTACAAACGTATAACATAGACAATTACCCACATCACATGAAAGCCTATGGCTACCCTAAATATGGCTCCCAATCAGAGACAACAGAAATCAGCTGTCTCTAATTGGGAACTCATTCAGGCAACCATAGACTCTCCTAGACAACTAAACCAACATAGACAACGCTAGAGACATGCACTCAACACAAACCCATACACTACACCCAACACCCCCTTTACCATATAATCACCCAAAACCAACAAAACACAAACATTCCCCATGTCACACCCTGACCTAACTAAAATAATAAAGAAAAACAAAGAATACTAAGGCCAGGGCGTGACATGACCCCCCCCCCCTTAAGGTGCGAACTCCGGGCGCACCATTACACAGTCTAGGGGAGGGTCTGGGTGGGCTTCCTTCCACGGTGGCGGCTCCGGCACTGGTCGTGGTCCCCACCCCACCACAGTCACTAACCGCCTCCTTAGCTTCCTCCAAATGACCCCCCTCCACATTAACCCCACTGAATTAAGGGGCAGTTCCGGACTAAGGGGCAGCTCCGGACTAAGGGGCAGTACCAGGGTAAGGGGCAGCACCAGGATAAGGGAGAGCACCAGGATAAGGGGCAGCACCAGGATAAGGGGCAGCACCAGGATAAGGGGCAGCTCCGGACTGAGGAACGGCAGCTCCGGACTGAGGGACTGCAGCTCCGGACTGAGGGACGGCCCATGGCTGGCTGACAGATCTGGCTGCTCATGGCTGGCTGACGGATCTGGCTGCTCATGGCTGGCTGACGGATCTGGCTGCTCATGGCTGGCTGACGGATCTGGCTGCTCATGGCTGGCTGACGGATCTGGCTGCTCATGGCTGGCTGACGGATCTGGCTGCTCATGGCTGGCTGACGGATCTGGCTGCTCATGGCTGGCTGACGGATCTGGCTGCTCATGGCTGGCTGACGGATCTGGCTGCTCATGGCTGGCTGACGGATCTGGCTGCTCATGGCTAGCTGACGGATCTGGCTGCTCATGGCTAGCTGACGGATCTGGCTGCTCATGGCTAACTGACGGATCTGGCTGCTCATGGCTAACTGACGGATCTGGCTGCTCATGGCTAACTGACGGATCTGGCTGCTCATGGCTAACTGACGGATCTGACTGCTCATGGCTAACTGACGGATCTGGCTGCTCATGGCTAACTGGCGGATCTGGCTGCTCATGGCTAACTGGCGGATCTGGCTGCTCATGGCTGGCTGACGGATCTGGCTGCTCATGGATGGCTGACGGATCTGGCTGCTCATGGATGGCTGACGGATCTGGCTGCTCATGGATGGCTGACGGATCTGGCTGCTCATGGCTGGCTGACGGATCTGGCTGCTCATGGCTGGCTGACGGATCTGGCTGCTCATGGCTGGCTGACGGATCTGGCTGCTCATGGCTGGCTGACGGATCTGGCTGCTCATGGCTGGCTGACGGATCTGGCTGCTCATGGCTGGCTGACGGATCTGGCTGCTCATGGCTGGCTGACGGATCTGGCTGCTCATGGCTGGCTGGCGGATCTGGCAGATCCTGTCTGGTTGGCGGCTCTGGCAGATCCTGTCTGGTTGGCGGCTCTGGCAGATCCTGTCTGGTTGGCGGCTCTGGCAGATCCTGTCTGGTTGGCGGCTCTGGCAGATCCTGTCTGGTTGGCGGCTCTGGCAGATCCTGTCTGACGAATGGCTCTAGCGGCTCCTGACTGACGAACGGCTCTGACGGCGTTCGGGACAGACGGGCGGCTCTAATGGCTCGGGGCAGACGGATGGCTCAGATGGCGCTGGGTAGACGGATGGCTCAGATGGCGCTGGGTAGACGGATGGCTCAGATGGCGCTGGGTAGACGGATGGCTCAGATGGCGCTGGGTAGACGGATGGCTCAGATGGCGCTGGGTAGACGGATGGCTCAGATGGCGCTTGGCAGACGGGCAGTTCAGGCATCGCTGTGCAGACGACAGACTCTTGCCGGCTGAGGCGCACTGTAGGCCTGGTGCGTGGTGCCGGAACTGGTGGTACCGGGCTGGGGACACGCATCTCAGGGCTAGTGCGGGGAGCAGGAACAGGGCATACTGGACCCTGGGAGCGCACATTAGGCCTAGTGCGTGGTGCCGGAACTGGTGGTACCGGACTGGGGACACGCATCTCAGGGCTAGTGCGGGGAGCAGCAACAGGACGCACAGGACTCTGGGGACACACAGGAGGCTTGGTGCGTGGTTTATGCACTGGTGGTAAAGGGCTGGAGACACGCACCATAGGGCTAGTGCGTGGAGGAGGCACTGGTGGTACTGGGTAGGGGCGGGGAGGTGGCGCCGGAAATACCGGACCGTGCATGCGTACTGGCTCCCTTGAGCGCCGAGCCTGCCCAACCTTACCTGGTTGTATGCTCCCCGTCGCCTGACCAGTGCGGGGAGGTGGAAAAACCCGCACCGGGCTATGTAGGCGAACCGGGGACACCATGCGTAAGGCTGGTGTCATGTACGCCGGCCCGAGGAGACGCACTGGTGACCAGATGCGTTGGGCCGGCTTCATGACATACGGCTCAACACTCAGTCTAGCCCTGCCGATACGAGGAGCTGAAATGTACCAAACCGGGCTATGCACGCATACAGGAGACACCGTGCGCTCTACTGCGTAACACGGTGTCTGCCCGTACTCTCGCTCTCCACGGTAAGTACAGGGAGTAGGCGCAGGTTTCCTACCTGACTTCGCCACACTCCCTTTAAGGCCCCCCCCAATAAATTTTTGGGTTGTACTCACGGGCTTCCAGCCTTGTCTCCGTGCAGCCTCCTCTCGGCTTTAGCTGCCTCCAGCTCTTCACGAGGAAGGCGATATTCTCCCGGTTGTGCCCACGGCCCCTTACCATCCAGTATCTCCTCCCATGTCCAAGAATCCTGTGTAGGTGGGTCCTGTTGCCGCTTTACATGCCGCTTGGTCCTGTATTGGTGGGTAATTCTGTCACGATCGTGTGGAGGATTGACGGACCAAAACGCAGCATTTGGAAAATACGCCATCTCTTTTATTGATGACGAAGGCAAAACGAAACAAAAACACTTACACACTAAACAAAACAATAAACGATCGTGAAGCTAATCAAACGTAGTGCACACACAGGCTACAAACGTATAACATAGACAATTACCCACATCACATGAAAGCCTATGGCTACCCTAAATATGGCTCCCAATCAGAGACAACAGAAATCAGCTGTCTCTAATTGGGAACTCATTCAGGCAACCATAGACTCTCCTAGACAACTAAACCAACATAGACAACGCTAGACACATGCACTCAACACAAACCCATACACTACACCCAACAACCCCTTTACCATATAATCACCCAAAACCAACAAAACACAAACATTCCCCATGTCACACCCTGACCTAACTAAAATAATAAAGAAAAACAAAGAATACTAAGGCCAGGGCGTGACAGTACGTCTTGTGTCTGAGTCATTGAATTGCGATTCCACCTTGTCCCTGTACCGGCATTTCGCTTGTTTGATTGCCTTGCGGAGCGAATAACTACACTGTTCATATTCAGCCAAATCTCCAGACCTCTTTCCATGGTTAAATGCGATGGATCGTGCTTTCAGTTTTACGCGAATGCCACCATTCATCCACGGTTTCTGGTTAGGGTAGGTTTTAATGGTCACAGTGGGTACGACGTCTCCAATGCACTTATTTATAAACGCGCTCACCGAGTCACCGTATAGGTCAATATTGTCCTCTGAGGCGAATCGGAACATATTCCAGTCCGCGTGATCAAAACAATCTTGGAGCGTGGCTTCCGATTGGTCAGACCAGCGTTGAATGGTTCTCGTCACTGGTGCATCCTGTTTGAGTTTCTGCCAATAAGCCGGGACAAGGAAGATGGCGTCATGGTTGGATTTGCCGAAAGGAGGGCTTTGTGCATTGCGGAAGTTGGAGTAGCAGTGGTCGAGAGTATTAGCTCTACCTGTCGTGCAACCAATATGCTGATAAAATGTAGGTAACATTGTTCTCAAATTTGCTTTGTTAAAATCCCCAGCTACAAAAAATGCAGCCTCCAGATATATAGTTTCCAGTTTACATAGAGTCGAGTGAAGTTCATTGAGTTCCCTAACAAGGAGTAACAAGATGGCGGGTACGCCTGAATGGTTGTCACAATTGGAGATGGAGTCAGGGGACCCCATTGAGGTCGATAAGAAAGAGGGCAGGAAAAAAGAAAAAATGTGGAGCATTTTAAGAGTAAATATGGTGCAGTGGAGGCTCCTCAGAGGAGCCTAGTACTGAAAATCTAGTACTGAAAGCATAAGCTACAGCTAGCTAGCACTGCAGTACATAAAATGTGGTGAGTAGTTGACTCAGAGAGAAAGATAATAGTTGAATTGTTTTGAACAAATACATGTATTCCAAAATGAAGAAGAAGCAAGAGAGGGAGAGAGAACTGCAGTAGCTATATTTGGTTGTATTTTTTTCACTTTCACTTAGCTAGCTAATGCAGCTAGCTAGTTTAGCCTACTCAAACACCTGGCTCAAACAGAGAGGGTTGCTATGTTAGCTAGCTGGCTATGGTTATCCAACACTGGAACTCTTCCAGGTTAAGGTAACCTTTTTGTTTTCTTAATTTATTGTCCCCGGGACCCGCCTGTGTAACTTCTTTCTGACTGTACACTGTACGGCATGATTGAAGCAGATTTACTAACGTGCTAGTTCTAGTAGATCTAGTTGACTATGACATGACAAAGATGTAGGCTGTGTGTAGTGGTTAGCGGTCATGATATGAACGTTTGTCTTAGAAAGGTTTTGTTGCCTGGTCACAGACAGCTGATGTGTTGTGCACTGAAGTCCACAAGCGAAGGGAAAATGTGAGAGGAGGAGAGCGCGTAGATAGTTGTGAGAAGGAATTGTGTATATACAACGAGCAAAGTGATCATGCTGTTTTTATGTGGCTGCTATGAAAGTGAAATGTTTTTGCATGCGATCAGGGGTGTATTCATTTCACTGATTCTGTTGAAAAACATTTCTTAAAAGGAAGCACACGGAATGAAATGTGGATAAACATACCTGAATTGTCCAATATAAACTCTCATTTGCAACTGTTGGACTAATGATTACCCCCTAGATCAGCAAGATCAGGTATTACCAAACTGGGCTGCAAAGCCGTTGGAGGTACGCCAAATAAACATGTGATTCACATTTATTTATTTTTTAATATATATACTTTTTTTCTTCACATTTTCAAACCGTACATTTATATTTTCCAACGGGGCTACACATTTGGGTGACTTTTTTTCCCTCACCTCTGAGTAGCCTCGTTTCACTGCCAAAAATAAAAATGTAACCACCTAGTGTTCAGCAAACACAATGTCAAATACAGGTAGCCAAGTCAAATAATTAACATCCAATCACAATAACCGTTACTCTCCCGTGTGAAACCTTCACTCTTGCACAGACATTTAGAAACAAAACATGACAATTTGAAAAATCAGCCACAGGAGTTTTTTAAGGCGAGGATAAAGACAACTTTTGAGTAGTAGACATGTATAAAAGCACAGATAGCATTAATAAGAAGGGGCTAGACGCGTCTTATATGGTGAGCTACTGAGTGTCTAGGACAGGCAAGCCCCATGCTATTGTGGAGGACTTAATTCTTCCTGCTGCTGCGGATATGGCTGGGACAATGCTGGGGGGAAAGCCCCAAAAGAACTACAAACAAAAAACGAAAACTACAAACAACACTGTTTCACAATGCATCAGTGACATGGCAGGAGATGTTTTGAAACAATTACTGCTTCGCACACAAGGCAGTGAATTATATGCGTTACAGCTGGATGAGTCAACAGACGTGGCGGGCCTGGCACAGCTCCTGGTATATGTCCATTATGTTTATGGTGGATCAGTTAAGGAAGACATCCTCTTCTGCAAACCAGGACAACATGAGAGTATATTTTTGAAGTACTGGACAGCTTTGTGATATCAAATGGACTTTGGTGGTCAAGATTTGTTGGTATCTGTACTGATGGCGCAAAAGCCATGACAGGGAAACGCAGGTGCAAGCAGTTGTTTCCGACTTCACTTGGGTACACTGCAGCATCCACCGAGAGGCTCTTGCTGCCAAAGGAATGCCTGACAGCTTGAAAGGTTGGTTAACTTTGTTAAAGCAAGGCCCCTGAACTCTCGTGTATTTTCTGCACTATGCGATCATATGGGCAGCAACCATGTAACGCTTTTACAACAATCAGAAGTGCACTGGTTATCAAGGGGCAAAGTATTGACATGTATTTTTGAATTGAGAGACGAGCTTAAGGTTTTCTTTACTGACCATAATTTTCACTTGTCTGACTGCTTGCATGATGACGAGTTTCTCACACGACTGGCCTAACTGGGTGATGTTTTTTCTCACCTGAATGATCTGAATCTAGGATTACTGTCACACCCTGACCTTAGAGATCCTTTTAATTCTATATTTGGTTAGGTCAGGGTGTGACTAGGGTGGGAAATCTGTTTTCTATTTCTTTGTTGGCCTGGTATGGTTCCCAATCAGAGGCAGCTGTCTATCGTTGTCTCTGATTGGGGATCATATTTAGGCAGCCTTTTCCCACCTGTTGTTTGTGGGATCTTGTATTTATGTAGCTGCCTGTGAGCAGCCCAGAACGTCACGTTTCGTTTCCTTCTGTATTGTTTTTGGTGAGTTTCATATTTATTAAACATGTGGAACTCTAAGTACGCTGCGCCTTGGTCCATTCATTCAGACGAGCGTGACAATTACAGGGACTCTCCGCAACTATATTCAATGTGCGGAACAAAATTGAGGCTATGATTAAGAAGTTGGGGCTCTTTTCTGTCTGTATTAATAAGGACAACAACAACACACATTGAAGTTGATTGAAGTGGATTTAATAAGTGACATCAATAAGGGATCATAGTTTCACCTGGATTCACCTTGTTACTCTGTCATGGAAAGAGCAGGGGTTCCTAATGTTTTGTACACTCAAATTGTACGCCTGCCCATCTATCCATCCTGATCAACCACCCTCATTTTGTTTTTGCCAAAAGTAACCTTCTATCTCATGTAACTATACCAAACGTAACATATTGTATCAAACTAATTTGACTGTCCCGGATATACGTTTAGTATGTTACGTCTAGTCTGTGACCAGTCTGCAAAACACACACACACAGACTTTATACACAAAGAGACTCCTGTACTCACATATACACTCACACACGTCCCATGTACAGTCCATTCGGAAAGTATTCAGACCCCTTTACTTTTTCCACATTTTGTTACGTTACAGCCTTATTCTAAAATGTATTAAATCGTTTTTTCCCTCAATCTACGCACAATACCCCATAATGCCAAAGCAAAAGCAGGTTATTCGACATTTTTGAAAATGTATAAAAATTTGAAAAAATGAAATATAATATTTACATTAGTATTCAGACCATTTACTCAGTACTTTGTTGAAGCACCTTTGGCAGCGATTAGAGCCTCAAGTCTTCTTGGGTATGACGCTACAAGCTTGACACAGCTATATTTGGGGAGTTTCTCCCATTCTCTGCAGCTCCTCTCAAGTTCTGTCAGGTTGGATGGGGATTGTCGCTGCACAGCTATTTACAGGTCTCTCCAGAGATGTTCGATCGGGTTTAAGTCCGGGCTCTGGCTGAGCCACTCAAGGACATTCAGAGACTTGTCCCGAAGCCACTCCTGGGTTGTCTTGGCTGTGTGTTTAGGGACGTTGTCCTGTTGGAAGGCGAACTTTTGCCCCAGTTTAAGGTCCTGAGTGCTCTGGAGCAGGTTGTCATCAAGGATCTCTCTGTACTTTGCTCCGTTCATCTTTGCCTCGATCCTGACTAGTCTCCCAGTCCCGTCGCTGAAAAACATCCCCCCTGCATGATGCTGCCACCACCATGCTTCACCGTAGGAATGGTGCCAGGTTTCCTCCAGACGTGACGCTTGGCATTCAGGCCAAAGAGTTCAATCTTGGTTTCATCAGACCAGAGAATATTGTTTCTCATGGTCTGAGAGTCCTTTAGGTGCCTTTTGGCAAACTCCAAGCGGATGTCATGTGCCTTTTACTGAGGAGTGGCTTCCGTCTGGCCACTCTACCATAAAGGCCTGATTGGTGGAGTGCTGCTGACATGGTTGTCCTTCTGGAAGGTTCTCCCATCTCCACAGAGGAACTCTGGAGCTCTGTCAGAGTGACTATCGTGTTCTCGGTCACCTCCCGGACCAAGGCCCTTCTCCCCCGATTGCTCAGTTTGGCCGGGCGGAAAGGTCTTGGTGGAAAAGTCTTGGTGGTTCCAAACTTCTTTTAGTGCCTAGATCTGTGCCTTGACACAATCCTGTCTCGGCACTCTACGGACAATTCCTTCGACCCCATGGCTTGGTTTTTGCTCTGACATGCACTGTCGACTGTGCGACCTTATATAGACAGGTGTGCCTTCCTATTCAGGTCCAATCAATTGAATTTACCCCAGCTGGACACCAATCAAATTGTATAAACAGCTTAAGGATGATCAATGGAAACAGGATGCACCTGAGCTCAATTTTGAGTCTCATAGCAAAGGGTCTGAATACTTATGTAAATATGGTATTTATGTTTTTTATGTTTATTAAGTTTTTGTTTTGTCAATATGGTGATAAAAGAAAATGAGAATCCATTTTAGAATAAGGCTGTAATGTAACAAAATGTGGAAAAAGTCAAGGGGTCTGACTACTTTAGGAATGCACTGTAGAGACGAACACTGGACCGTTTCTTTTATACTGTTTTCACAGTGTATTCATACTGCATTATTCACAGAGCTCATTCTACTATATCTACTACTGTACATTGCATTTTGTTACACTGTTTATTTATGCACTGGATGCTCAACATAGCTCGCTGTATATATATACTGCTGTACATAAAAATACACTAAAAAGTATATATTGTTCGTGTATGTACGCATAGATGATAGTGTTATTGGGTTGTTCATTGGATTCAGACATGAGTGATTTCTTGTTTTTTATTATTATTTGTGTACTTGTTTGACATTTTTGCTGCACTGGTAGTAACACAAGCTATAACATCTGCTAAACTGTGTACCGACCAATATATTTTGATGTGATAAAATTGTCAGATGCTGGACAATTCAACATTAGGCACACTTTTCAAGTTAATGTGATTCCCCGAAAGTCATGCAATAATGTTTTTATTGAACTAACCATACAGCAGCACACAAATCTGTAATGTATTTATGTTACAATGAGCAGTAATCTTTTATTAATAATCGTGGTCTTGAAGTACAAACTGTTATATACTTTATCATCTAGCAAGTAAAACCGACTATGTCTGAGGACGCAAAACAATCCATTCAAAAGTAGGCCTATTAGGCCAATAAACTATCAGCACATATTCGCCAACAATCGGGGTATTCGAAATATATAAAATAAAAGTTAGTGGACCTAGTTCGCTTTGAAATACAGTATATGCTAAATTCTAAAACCATTCATCCGATGAAGAAGCAAAGCTAAAGTAACCTAAAGGTAAATGCTAACAAATCTATTTCTCAACACGAAACTCACAGGGTCACAGGGATATTGGTATAACTCAATTCTTATTTTTTTCCCCGAAAATGTTGTTTTGAATTTAAAAGCATGGTAATTTAAGCCTGAAAAATGCTAAATGGTATCTCTGCCCTCAGGCACAATGCTAAATTGTATCTCTGCCCTCAGGCACAATGCTAAATGGTATCTCTGCCCTCAGGCACAATGCTAAATTGTATCTCTGCCCTCAGGCACAATGCTAAATGGTAGCCCTCAGGCACAATGCTAAATGGTATCTCTGCCCTCAGGCACAATGCTAAATGGTATCTCTGCCCTCAGGCACAATGCTAAATGGTATCTCTGCCCTCAGGCACAATGCTAAATGGTATCTCTGCCCTCAGGCACAATGCTAAATGGTATCTCTGCCCTCAGGCACAATGCTAAATGGTATCTCTGCCCTAAGGCAAAATGCTTAGAATTGCAGAACATTTGCTTTAAAATATTATTTCTGACGCAGATAGGGGGTCCTTTAAAATGTTATTTCTGACGCCAATAGCGGGTCCTTTAAAATGTTATTTCTGACGCCAATAGGGGATCCTTTAAAATGTTATTTCCCAGGGCCTGACACTTGATTAGTTCGACCATGCACTGCATAAATCATAGTTAAACTGCTTGTATGCAATTTTTTTATTTAACGTTGAACACCGTTCTACCGTAATGAACGCACCCCTGGCTGCTAATACTGCCCTTGGAAACGCACGCCAGAGGGTGTAATGGAGCTGTGTTGTTTCTCGAGGTATTTGCTCTTAACCACAGATCAGATCTAGGAACAGATAACCCTTGTCAAAGCGAATCTTACCTACTATTACGGAGAAAGAATATCTGACCCTGTATCAGTGGTTAATGGGGCACTTTGGCGGCTGCGCTGTGAATGTCCTCCAGCGGAGAGTCATGGTAGCGCAACGTTTGCAGAAACCTCCTTTTCAGTTTACTGTGGTATGGCATTGGGCATAATGGAGACCAAACCAGTGATAACCTTTCTCAAAACCCTCCTCATCGTTTACTCCTTCGTATTTTGGGTAAGTTAACGTTACCCTCGGTTTATCCATGCCCCAATGTAAGCCTTTTGGGGAGATAGTTGTCGTTGTAGATGCAGACATGTCAGGTGTACCCGTATAGAAAATAAGTGCATGCCAACGTGCCCTCTATGACGAAAGGGGTAGCCTACCTTTATTTTTCTATATGGATGATTAATTCAGTTAATTCGAGGGTGGACTTTTGTCTTCATAGGATTTCTTGCTACCGTGCATGTAATGCTATAAATGTGTTTCAGCTGTGCCTTTTATGATGATGACTTCTTATCGGGTAATGTTTACAACCACACGCTTGGAGAAATGCGACATCCTCAGCTGTCCAGCCCAGTTGTAGGCTTATTGCGCACATTGTCACCGACTCCAGCTCGCGAAATGTTGCTCTCTATTTCAAAGTTGTCAGTATGACCGCAATACATATGCATGGCATATGCGTAGAATATAGAGTGCAGCAGCTTTTCTGTAGTGACAGAGATAGGCAGAGGTTATCAGTCGAGGCTGTTGATGCAGGCAAATCAGCAGCCACTCATGTAACGGTTTCTGTCTGGTCCATCATTTGGTGCGTAGCAACATGGAAGTCATCCCGTCAATGCTAAGGCTACAGTATGCATAGACTCTAGTCATTGGTCATTATACCAGCATACAATGTTTTGTCATTGATTTAGACTAACCATACTGGATGTGTGGCACTATATAGCCCCGCCATGGATGTGCACCTGACTTTGTAAACATATCCTACAGCCCACTTGAAATGATATATCCTGTTACGTTGTTTGTTTTTACCATAGTCCCTCTATTAATTTAATAGGATCTCTATGTCACAAACCTTCAAAGATCCAGAACGATATGATAATGGCAGCCATTTTGGTCAGGGATAAATCCAAACCAGTCTAATTGGAAAGAATGGCCGAATAGGCATAGGTCAGGGGTATTCAACTCTTACCCTATGAGGTCCAGAGCATGCTGGTTTTCTTTTCTACCTGATAATTAATTGCACCCACCTAGTGTCCCATGTCTATATCATTCCCTGATTAGAGGGGAACAATAAAACAAATGCAGTGGAACTGGCATTGAGGTCCAGAGTTGAGGTAATGCATTCCCTGCTTTTACTTATGCTGGAAAATTAAAGTAATTCATGTGATATTAAAACATGGTGTAAAAGAAGTACTGTCACTGCAAAATATTGTCATATAATACTAAATACTGTTTATACTGGTTTTATAAAACAGAAAATATGTATAAATAGTATTTAAAATATATGTAACTAAACAGGCCATAAATGTTTACATCTTCTAAAGCTGGGAGTGTTATTATATGATACAATATCAGTACTGGTTGCATTTACAACTTGTCTAATTCAGCTGTCTAAGTCAGTGGATTTTAGTCAGTGTATGGCTGTGGATTGACAGCATTGTTTTTATGGCATGTTGGCATATTGGCAGTTAATTTGAAGAAAAACTAATGGAATCATTCCACTAAACTGGCTGGATAGCTCTCTAACAAACATACAGTGCAGATATATTATTGAAATTCATTATTTTACATAATATTGTTCTTATCACAGCACTGGCAAACCATGGTTGACCAACTCCCTGACCAAAATGTCTGACCTTTATCCCATTTTAAGAAGGTTCATGTCCATTCTAGTACTCTAATTCCTAATTCTATGGGTTGACCAACTCCCTGACCAAAATGTCTGACCTTTATCCCATTTTAAGAAGGTTCATGTCCATTCTAGTACTCTAATTCCTAATTCTATGGGTTGACCAACTCCCTGACCAATATGTCTGACCTTTATCCCATTTTAAGAAGGTTCATGTCCATTCTAGTACTCTAATTCCTAATTCTATGGGTTGACCAACTCCCTTACCAAAATGGCTGACCTTTTTTATACTGTCATAAGAAGGGTTGTCCATTCTAGTACTCTCATTCCTAATTCTATGGTCTGACTGACTCACTCTTATACGTTTGTCATATGTTTCCTGAGACTATAATTGTCATACCATAGCATGTATTTCTTGAGCCAACTCCTGTGTCTATTAGGCTACATGAGAAACAGTAGTCAGTAGAAACATAATCCCTCTACAGTCAAACCAAAACAAACTCACAGTGTTTATGTGCAGCTCTTATCCTGAGATGCTCTTTCTACACCTTGGGCTGAGGTCAGAGGGGTGGGTGTCTACACCATGGAATGGGCTGAGGTCAGAGGTCAGGGTGTCTACACCTTGGAATGGGCTGAGGTCAGAGGGGTGGGTGTTGGTTTGGAATTCTTCAGATAGTTTGGTTCCTGAGTTTCACTGTCCTCAGCTTTTTTATTTTACTAGGCAGGTCAGTTAAGAACAAATTCTTATTTCCAATGACGGCCTAGGAACAGTGGGTTAACTGCCTTGTTCAGGGGCAGAACAACAGATTTGTACCTTGTCAGTTCGGAGATTCGAACTTGCAACCAACGTTCTAACCACTAAGCTACTCTGCCGCCCCACAGCTAATGTCATCCGGCGAGTGCTTCAGACTCTAGTTTACACGGTGTGGTCTCCAGTAGTGCAGGTGTCAGACTTGGGGTATGTGAGACACTGGCATGTTTTAATGTTAAAAATAGCCCTCCCCCACTCCCCGACGAGACTGGTGGGAGGAGCTATATGAGGACAGGCTCACTGTAATGGCTGGAAGGGAATAAATGGAACGTAGTCAAACATGTGGTTTGATACCATTCCATTTGTTCCATTCCAGCCATTACAATGAGCCTGTCCTCCTATAGCTCCTCCCACCAACCTCCTCTGATTTTAATGTCTAGTTTTGATTTACATTTGGTTAAGTGTTCGACTAACGTGAATTATGTGTGAAATCAACAAAATATGTCACCATGTCATTGGAATTACATTAAAAGTTGGGTGAAAAAAAGACGAAATTCCCTTAGGTTGATGAGTTTTTGAAAATCCAATCAGTTTTCCACGTTGATTCAAGGTCATCACATTGATTTTTTGTTGTTTTTGAAATGCCATGGAAACAACGTCGATTCAACCAGTTTTAACCAAGTGGGACATATTTTCTCTTTTGGGGACTGGGGGGAAAGGGGTCATTCGTGTTGCCATGGCTGCTGGTTTCTGAGTAATCTACCAGATTGCATTGGAATTTATTAGTTAGATTTTGCCTCGTTACCTGTGGTACAGAGTCCAATGTTTTCTTCATAGCCCTAATGGTTCAGATTGTTAGAGTCATCTGATCCTAGATCTAGGACTAAGGGCAACCTCTACAATGGTCGATTGCATCACAACAACAACAACATCATCACTTCCTGCAGCCCTAGCCTGGGTTCTGTTTTCAACATATGACATCAGCTATATTGCATGCAGACAAACACACTGTCTAGTCTATCATCTGGCCTGACTATCAATGCAATAGGGGCTCCCGAGTGGCGCAACAGTTTAAGGAACTGCGTCTCAGTTCTAGAGGCGTCACTTGAATCCAGGCTGTATCACAACCAGCTGTGATTGGGAGTCCCATAGGGCGGCGCACAATTGGCCCAGCGTTGTCCAGGTTTGGCCGGTGTAGGCCGTCATTGTAAATAAGAATTGGTTCTTAACTGACTTGCCTAGTTAAATAAAGGTTAAATAAAAAAAATAGATGGAAGGATTTTTATAATACAAAGACAAGATAGATAGATTGATAGACATTGATCAATCAGTAGAGGAGCAAGTATACTGGTACAATGACAAAAAAAACATAAAATGGCAACAACACACTCCTTAACATGCAGAACTCACCTCTCAGGGCCATTGGACAAGGGCATACATATGACCCCCTGTTGTCACCTCACCGCAGAACAGCTGGCATGAACATATGACTATTAGTGTGGGAAATTGGTTTGTGCACTTATCTTATGTGTGTGCCCCCAATTATAACTTATGATTAAGATATTATAATTTCTCACAAAGTCCCAAAAGATTCTGAAAAAAATACACATTTTCTTGAATCCCTTGGAAAAATCGTATTTACATGATAGTTAGCCTACCTGATAACTACTTTTTGTTTTTTGTTTATAGAAACAAGCAAGCGATTCTTGTTAAATAAGATAGAAGATGAATATCAGCGATACTAGAACAATAGAATAAACCATTATCAAGGCAGTATTCTTATAATGATGCCAGATAGTTCATTCAGTACAAGCCCACACACAGGCCACGAGGTGGAGCCTAATTGATTCTCTGCTAAGTTCCCTACGCACATTAAAACCGCAAGACTTCCAACAGTGATACATGTAGGAGCATTGTCATTATACTGTGTACATTATGTAGTACCAGCTATACAGTACAGATAGGGATCTGAGCTGAGTCATTAATGCAGTGTTTGTGTTTCCACTCATTACTAAACCGAGCCCTTTGGTCTGTGTTGGTGTCATTACTTATGAATGGTTGAGAAATAAACATATTCAGAGATAATAGGGACATTTTATTGATTTAGGTCTGTGGTGGTGCTTTGATTAAAAAGTGTTATCATTTTGTGGTTTTTAAGGGATTGTAGTGCCTCGGTCTTTTAATTTGTGAAGAACAGTCCAGGTTTCGAGGGCAGTTAGTACATTTAGACTTACGGAGAGGGGGGGGGTTTGCCACCTGCTGTTCATACAAGGTTAGAATGACAAAGAGAGGAGGAGAGGGAGCTTTTTTGTATGTTTTGGCTGAGTTCTGCTTGGATACTGCAGCACCTCAGAGATGGATGTTTGTTACCATAGATACAGTTTAACTCTGGCCCTGCCAGTCAAACGGTCCCTGTCCCTGACACCTCTCCTAGTGTTCTTCCATCCCAAACGGGTGCACATGTTTGTCCCAGCCCTGCTCTCACAAACCTGATGCAACTAATCAAGGCCTTGATAACTAGTCTTATGATGTGCAGACGTTTGCTACAGTCCAGCACTGTACCTCATTCAGGTAATGAAAATACATTTAGACCACAATTGGGCCTGTACACCTGCCAGTAAAACTATGTCATATTGTTTGTGTGCCTGTGTGGTTCTGCTTATGTGGATGTGTGTGCAGGCCTGCTATGTGGCAGTATGACAGCCGGCAGGAGAGAGAGACCTCATGGTGGGGGGTAGGGGGCTGATGATGAGTTGGCAACAGGCTTTGCTAGTGGGGTGGCATTAACAGATCGGCACCCCTTCTGTACCCCGTCCCAAAAAGCAGCGGACCCCCAGCTGGGACACGGGCATTTAGCTGGCCCACACAACACACTCCTTTATGAGTGGCCTTCATTAGAAATGCTAAGAGCAGTGCCACAGGAGGAAGCGGCTCGCTCTGGATCAAAGGGTTCTTTTGATTCGTTCCCTCTTTGTGTGTGTGTGTGTGTGTGTGTGTGTGTGTGTGTGTGTGTGTGTGTGTGTGTGTGTGTGTGTGTGTGTGTGTGTGTGTGTGTGTGTGTGTGTGTGTGTGTGTGTGTGTGTATGTGTGTTCCACAGAAAAACGATCAACATATCCCTTCGCCTTAAACCTCTCCCCCATTCCTTCCCTCTCTCTGTCTCTTTCTCTGCACTCCCCTCTCTGTTATGACACCTAGAAACAACTGCTATTTGCTCCTTGGTCAGAGAGTTATCACTTATGTAAGGGATAAATAACAAGGGGCTATGCGTTCTGTGGAAAATAATGAACGACGTGTGGAAGGGGTTTTCCACAACGCATTAGCAGAGTGGAACAGACCTTCCACTGAGTTGTATTATTTTCCAGGGAAAGCTTAGAGCCCCGAGTTGATTATCCCTTTTATACCATGGCTATAATTTAACACATTTGCAACTAGAAATGTGTTCATTTGCCAGTAGGAATGAAGTTTACTAGATAGCTACAGTAGTTGCCGTGGTAACCAAACAGACTTGCTAGTTTAGCTAACCAAACCATGAGTCCTAGCTTGCTATTATGAAAATCGAATTCAACAATACCAATACTGTTTTCAGTTTGACTTTTGCTTTCAAAAGCAGCTCAAACAAAATGTAAAAAATAATCATAGCCATTGAATTCTACCGTGTAAAAGGACTGTGTGTTATAGGGAAATAATGCACGCTTTAGAATGCCTTTCAAACCAATCAGAAAGGAGTATTCCATCGTATAATTAAGCAATAAGACCCGAAGGCTTGTGGTATATGGCCAACACCACAGATAAGGGCTGTTCTTAGGCACGATGCAACACACCCTTAGTCATGGTATATTGTCCATATACCACAAACCCCAGAGGTGCCTTATTGCTATTATAAACTGGTTACCAACATAATTAGAGCAGTAAAAATAAATGTTTTGTCATACACATGGTCTGATATACCATGGCTGTCAGCCAATCAGCATTCAGGGCTCAAACCAGCAAGTTTATAACGACATTTAAACCTGCTATCAATTACACTCAAAACAATGATCTTAGATCTGTGTCCAGGGGAAACTTCATTGTCCCATACTGTGGAGAGGCAGAGGGTGGGTGGCTATGCATTGTTGAGCCATGGGGGGTGTTCTCTAGTCTTTGGTCAAAGCACGATCAGTAGCACCATCAGTAGCAGCACTGCACTCTGCTGGCTGAATAGTGTACCTCTGGATATCAACATCTGTCTGGCATCTTCTCCCCTCTCCTCCTCTGTCTCCTCCATCTGCTCTCTCACCTCTTTCCACCCATCGTCATCACCCTTTACTCATATATTTCCCCTTTACTACCTACCCTCTCTCTGTCCTCTCCCCTTTCACTCATCTCCTTTCCCGCTCTGTTTCTCTCTTTCTTTCTGTTCTTCAGATCACAGGAGCGATCCTCTTGGCAGTGGGAGTATGGGGGAAGTTTATGCTGGGCCCTTATATCTCTCTGATAGCTGAGAACACCACCAATGCTCCATACGTCCTCATCGGCACTGGGACTGTCATCATCGTCTTCGGCCTGTTCGGATGCTTCGCCACCTGCAGGGGGAGCCCATGGATGCTCAAACTGGTGAGGGGAGAGGGAGGAGAGGAGCATACACACACACACACACACACACACACACACACACACACACACACACACACACACACACACACAGGATCTGGGAATCTGCAGCTGGGGTTGCGAAGCATTGTTTTGATGCTGATTAACCCAGAGCAGTTGGAGAAACACAATGATAATTATCTACACTACCATTCAAAAGTTAAGGGTCACTTAAGGTCTCCTTGTTTTTGAAAGAAAAGCACTTTTTTTGTCCATTAAAATAACATAGATTTGATCAGAAATACAGTGTAGACATTGTTAATGTTGTAAATTACTATTTTAGCTGGAAACGACAGATTTTTTATGAAATATCTACATAGGTGTACAGAGGCTCATTATCAGCAACCAGCCTGTGTTCTAATGGCATGTTGTTAGCTAATCCAAGTTTATCATTTTAAAAGGCTAATTGATCATTAGAAAACCCTTTTGCAATTGTTAGCACAGCTGAAAACTGTTGTTCTGATTAAAGAAGCAATAATACTGTCCTTTAGAGTAGTTGAGTATCTGGAGTCCTCAACTGGCAGCTTCATTAAATAGTACCCGCAAAACACCAGTCTCAACGTCAACAGTGAAGAGGTGACTCCGGGATGCTGGCCTTCTAGGCAGAGTTCCTCTGTCCAGTGTCTGTGTTCTTTTGTCTTAATCTTTTATTTTTATTGGCCAGTCTGAGTTATGGGTTTTTCTTTGCAACTCTGTCTAGAAGGCCAGCATCCCGGAGTCGCCTCTTCACTGTTGATGTTGAGACTGGTGTTTTTGGGGTACTATTTAATGAAACTGCCAGTTGAGGACTTGTGAGGCGTCTGTTTCTCAAACTAGACACTCTAATGTACTTGTCCTCTTGCTCAGTTGTGCACCGGGGCCTTTCACTCCTCTTTCTATTCTGGTTAGAGCCAGTTTGCGCTGTTATGTGAAGGGAGTAGTACACAGCATTGTACGAGGTCTTCAGTTTCTTTGCAATTACTCGCATGGAATAGCCTTCATTTCTCAGAACAAGAATAGACTGACGAGTTTTAGAAGAAAGTTCTTTGTTTCTGGCCATTTTGAGCCTGTAATCGAACCCACAAATGCAGATGCTCCAGATACTCCAGAAGGCCAGTTTTATTGCTTTTTTAATCAAGACAACAGTTTTCAGCTGTGCTAACATAATTGCAAAAGGGTTTTCTAATGATCAATTAGCCATTTAAAATGATAAACTTGGATTAGCTAACACAACGTACTATTGGAACACAGGAGTGATGGTTGTTGTTTCCAGCCACAATAGTCATTTACAACATTAACAATGTCTACACTGTGTTTCTGACCAATTTTATGTTATTTTAATGGACAAAATGTTTTATTTTCTTTAAAAAACAAGGACATTTCTAAGTGACCCCAAACCTTTGAGCGGTAGTGTACATAACACATAGAGTGCTTCACTCACTAGCCTGTCCCCACCACACCCAACCTGTGTGTGTGGATTATTTTTATAGAATTTTTTTCTCCCCACTCTCTACCCATCTCTCTTTCTCTATCTCTCTACAGTATGCAATGTTCTTGTCCCTGGTGTTCCTAGCTGAGTTGGTGGCTGGGATCTCTGGCTTTGTTTTTCGTCATGAGGTCAGTTTCTCTATTTGTAATACATTACCCACAATTCATCTGGCCCCATCTCAGCCGCTTACCTGCCAATAGAAATATGTCACATGACGTGTGTGCCTGCGTGTTTGTGCGTGTGTGTCCACAGATAAAGGGAACCTTCTTGAGGACGTATACTGACGCGGTGTTGAACTATGATGCTGAGGATGAAAAGAGCCTGGTTGTGGACAACGTCCAAAGCAGCGTGAGTCACAACAACAACAAAACTACTATTCTAACAACAATACACAATTCAATCACATCTCTGTCTGTGTGTCTCTCTCCAGCTGCATTGCTGTGGGGTGTACAACTACACCAGCTGGTTGGGCAGTGTGTACTACCCTGCTAACGGCTTTCCCCTGAGCTGCTGCTCCAACTCCTCTGACTGCAGCCCACAGGACCTCCGCAACACCACCATAAACCACACCAAGATCAACCAACAGGTGTGTGTGTGTGTGTGTGTGTGTGTGTGTGTGTGTGTGTGTGTGTGTGTGTGTGTGTGTGTGTGTGTGTGTGTGTGTGTGTGTGTGTGTGTGTGTGTGTGTGTGTGTGTGTGTGTGTGTGTGTGCATAGGCGGAAATCCCAGGGGGGACGGGGGGGGGACGACCCCCCCATCTTGGGAAAAATATGATTTGTCCCCCCCAATATATCACTGTAAACATAACTATGTAATTTCAATAATATTAATAATACGCAATGAAAGCACTTGTGCTGATTATAGACACTTAATAGCGCATTTAAATTTCAAAAGATTGCGACCCCCCCCGCCCTTTGCCTCACAATGGTTTGATCCACTGCCAGTTCTTTAGCTGGCAAGGTAATAGAGAGTTTGTATCTACTGTCCGAAAGGGACATGTACGTAACTGACGTGAGGTTAATCCAGTCAATCCATAGCAATGTTATTTATTTATTTTTATGTTGGCAGGGTTCACACACTAGTTGAATTTGCAGAGCTAGCGCGCAAACTAAAGCAAACATTAACTATCAAGCTAGCTAGTACCTATTCCATTTATGTGGCGTCGTCAAAGATGGAATCTTTGCTATCGTCAGTTTATTCCAAGATCAGCATGCAGCTGTAGTGCTTCGACGTCCCTGTGATAAGGTTAGCAATAAACTGAAGTCCAAACTGAACAGAACAGAACTACACTGTCTTCTACCATTGTCTTAAATATATATAATGGTCTCGTTGCAAAAGATAAATTATCGATAGTGAACTTTTTTTATTTTATTTTATTTCACCTTTATTTAACCAGGTAGCAAAGATTATAGCAAACACACAGAAACGGAATTGGTGCTCGCTAGCTTTACAAATTCAGCTATTGTTGGAAGCCAGCCAATATGAAACAAACTATTTTAAATTACAAAAGGTTGCAGCATGTGTTGTGTAAATGTGTGTGTGTGCAGCTAGGCCAGCCAGCCAGCCAGGTAGAAAAATGGCAGAAAAAAGTAAGAAGACGGACATCAGAGTATTTGTCAGTACACCAAAACGCATAGTAAGAACTCTAGTATCCTAATATCTCAACGACTAGTTGATAAAATGTTCATAAGAAAGAAGTGAAATGCGAATGGAAATGTTTCACAATGATGTCATTAGGCAGAGCAAGCAACAGATGGCACACAGACAGCAGAGTTGGGGACAGATATGCAGGGACAGACTGGCAGACAGGGAGTCTCAGGTAAGTTTGTTGAGTCTTTGTTTGGCAACATTATGAAAGGTTCTCAATTTTTTTGACTTGTAAAATAGGGACATAATTGGAAAATGCCATGGATACCCCCACTCTCAACTTAAACTGGTGACTAAACTAAGATTTGTTTACGGCAATGGTATTGCTGTTGTGATTAATTGTGTAGTTTTGGGTACCGGTAGTTAGGAGTACGGCAAACACCTTATTTATTTTCTAGGAGACAGACTGAGTCAGTTAGGGTGGTGAAAGGGAAAGAGCCAGGGAGAGAGACTTCAGAGGACAGTGTCACAGCCACGGCAGGACCAAGTGTCACCCTTGTTGCCAGCAGCACCAGTATAGGGGACAGTGGCACAGCATTGTCCAGTTACCACAGTGATGGCACAAAACCATATCAGCCACACCCACAATTTATAGAACCGCAAACTCTTGCCAACAGAGTGTTGACGTTTCAAGAGAGATGGTTTCGCGATTTCCCCTGGCTACATTATAATCCATCAATAAAAGGAGTGTTGTGTTTTCACTGTAGCCAAGGGTTTTCAAGCCAGCCATCTTTTGGCCAAAGAGCTGATGCTGTCTTCATTAGTGCAGGATTTAGGAACTGGAGAAAAGGCATTGAAAAATTCACAGCACATCAAAATTGCCAAACCCACCGCTACTTTGTAATTGTAACAGCACACCAGCTAAATCCAATCAGTGTCCAGTTATGTCCAGCGCGTGGGGTAAACAGCTGGATGACGCAAGGCATTGCTTGATGAAAATTGTTAGTTCGGTGCGGCATGTAGTAAGACATGGAAAAGCCTTTAGAGGCCACACGGATGACAGTGGGAATTTATACCAGATTTTGAAACTTAGGGCAGAAGAGGATGATCCCATTTTACTGAAGTGGTTAACAGAGCGTACCACAATGTACACAGGCCCCAAAGCACAGAATGAAATTCTGAACATCATGGCCAATAGTCATTCGAGGCATTGCAGCTGAGATTAGGTCTCTTCCGATTGTACAATTTTCATTAATTGTTGATGGTACTCAAGATGTCTCTGGTGCTGAACAGGAGAATGTCTGTCTGCGTTATGTTGACCATGACCATGTCCCTCACAAGGAGTTTATTGGGCTATACAGGGTGTCGGAGACAACAGGCGAGGGCATTGCGAAAGTGCCAACTGATGTGTTGTTGAGGAAACCCGCAAACATATGCTCGGTTCTTTTGTTCAGTAGTGTGTATAGCAGTGGTTCTCAACCTTTTTGGGGTACTGGAACCCCTGCATATTTTGAGGCAAGGCAGGCAAGGTTTTGAGCGGTCCTCAGGGACCTCCACCCCCTCTATATTATATGTAAACTTACTGGAAACCTTGTGGTACTGACTACATTCATTACACTTTTTTATTTCACGGACCCCTTGCAATTAGTCCATGGACCCCTGTTTGAGAACCCATGGTGTAATTGATAGTTGTTCTTTTGTTTAGTAGTTTTTAGTACACTTACAAATGATTTATTTCATGTTATTTTATTTAAAATTGCATACTTTGTGCGACATACTTGTCCATAGCTGCTGTTTGAAGAGTTGAGACACTGACTGAAGGATATTTTGGTTGATTTATTTGGGTTTTTCATTGAAGTAGTTATTTTGCTTTTAGAACTGTACTTATTTTAAGCTTTTTGTTCTTGTAAAGATATTGTAGTAGACTCAGGCCAGGTGGACATATTTAATGACTATATAAATGTATCAGAAAAAGTCAAATTAAAAGGTCAATTCAATACGGAGACCAACTTTGTGATGGTTCTCAATGGAGATTCTTTTAGATGTGATCACACCATGTTCATTGTATTTATGAAAACTACACCCATACAGTGTACAGTACCATTGTCACCTACTGACCTTTCTTGATATTGCTGGTTGTAAGTACGAATACCTGCATACATACTGGACTGGTAAGGAGCACTGCTATAACTATTATTAGTAGTAGAATTATAATGATTTAAACATTTGAACAAGTTGGGAAAACCCTTCAGTTAACTACTGTACCTATCAATTATCCAGTTGTAGGAATTATGGTTCCTCAATATACATTTAACAACGTATGCTATGTGTTACAGCACTACTTTTGGTGTCCCCCTCAGGAATTGCTCTTGAGAAAATTTAATGTAATTGTCCCCTCCAAGGTTGATCTCAGATTTTCGCCCCTGTGTGTGTGTGTGTGTGTGTGTGTGTGTGTGTGTGTGTGTGTGTGTGTGTGTGTGTGTGTGTGTGTGTGTGTGTGTGTGTGTGTGTGTGTGTGTGTGTGTGTGTGTGTGTGTGTGTGTGTGTGTGTGTGTGTGTGTGTGTCTGTCTGTCTGTCTGTCTGTCTGTCTGTCTGTCTGTCTGTCTGTCTGTCTGTCTGTCTGTCTGTCTGTCTGTCTGTCTGTCTGTCTGTCTGTCTGTCTGTCTGTCTGTCTGTCTGTCTGTCTGTCTGTCTGTCTGTCTGTCTGTCTGTCTGTCTGTCTGTCTGTCTGTCTGTCTGTCTGTCTGTCTGTCTGTCTGTCTGTCTGTCTGTCTGTCTGTCTGTCTGTCTGTCTGTCTGTCTGTCTGTCTGTCTGTCTGTCTGTCTGTCTGTCTGTCTGTCTGTCTGTCTGTCTGTCTGTCTGTCTGTCTGTCTGTCTGTCTGTCTGTCTGTCTGTCTGTCTGTCTGTCTGTCTGTCTGTCTGTCTGTCTGTCTGTCTGTCTGTCTGTCTGTCTGTCTGTCTGTCTGTCTGTCTGTCTGTCTGTCTGTCTGTCTGTCTGTCTGTCTGTCTGTCTGTCTGTCTGTCTGTCTGTCTGTCTGTCTGTCTGTCTGTCTGTCTGTCTGTCTGTCTGTCTGTCTGTCTGTCTGTCTGTCTGTCTGTCTGTCTGTCTGTCTGTCTGTCTGTCTGTCTGTCTGTCTGTCTGTCTGTCTGTCTGTCTGTCTGTCTGTCTGTCTGTCTGTCTGTCTGTCTGTCTGTCTGTCTGTCTGTCTGTCTGTCTGTCTGTCTGTCTGTCTGTCTGTCTGTCTGTCTGTCTGTCTGTCTGTCTGTCTGTCTGTCTGTCTGTCTGTCTGTCTGTCTGTCTGTCTGTCTGTCTGTCTAAGTAAGTAACCCATCCACTGTGTTACACACTAACCCGTCCCCTGTGTTTCAGGGCTGTTATGAACTGGTCACCTCCTTCCTCGAGATCAACATGGCCATCATTGCAGGAGTGACTTTTGGCATCGCCTTCTCACAGGTGAGATAGAGAGAATGCACTTGTGTGTTGATATGAGTGCTGTTTTTAAGGTCTACTGTAATCTAAAGCTGTTCTTCCCAACTCCAATCCTCCAGTACCCCAACAGTACACGTTTTATTGTAGCCCCGGACAATACAAATGTGTACTGCTGGGGGTATACAGTGACTGGAGTTGAAAAACACTGATCTAGTTATCTCTCTCTCTCTCCTTCTCAGTTGATTGGCATGTTGCTGGCATGTTGTCTGTCCAGGATCATTACAGCTAATCAGTATGAGATGGTGTAGCTGGGAGAGCAGGTTAGTGACTATTCTCTCACACACACACACACACGCACGCACACATACACACACTATACACACATCTAAGAGCCTATGTGGTTGTTTGTTTTTAGGGAGATGAAGAGGAGAGGGCGAACAACATCTTGGTAGACTGGGACAGAAGATCCCCACAACACTAGCACATTGCATCACTAAAACTCTCTCTCCCTCTCTCCCCTCTCCCTCTCTCCCCCCTCTCACTCCCTCTCTCTCTCTCTCTCTCATTATTGAAACTTATTGTAAATAAGCACCATTCCTTAATGCTACTGTGCCATGAGCTTCTCTCAGTACCTTAAACTCCTTCACTGAATGACTGCTGGTAAAAGCTGCAAGTAAGCACTGATCTAGGATCAGCTTACCCTCCCCAACACAAGATTGACCTTGGACCAGCATCTAGGGGAAACGTCCTCCTACTCCATATGAGCTTAGCAGTCTCTGACACTGTGGAGAAGTTTCCCTGAGGCACAGGTCTAGGATCAGCTCACCCCACCCTTGATGCTAAATTTAACCATTAGGATAATGAATGAATATCTGACCCTGCATTAGTGCTAAGGGGCAACTTCATCCTTCTCCTTAGCAGTCTTTGACCCCTGTGTCTCCCTGTCCTCTCATCGTTCCCCCTTGTGGTCTGGCATGCTCCATATAGGCCCTAGCATCTCCAAAGCGATGCACATATTTGAATAGACATTACATTATTAACCCACATAAAAATATATACAGTAGCCGACATACACTGTATTGTCATGATGTTCATGATCACCGTAAATACCTAAACTTTAGACATTTAGAGAAGATATGTTGATATAACGTTGAGAGAGCATTTAGAGCTAACTGTAGCCTTTCATTTGCATCTTTGCTTTTTCGCTGCTACATGGATGATATCTGACTATTGTGTCCATATCTATGACATTAGATAACAATGAACTGTGCAATTGATTTGGTCTGTGGATGTGTAAATGTGGCTTACTTTGGCTGGTGGGAGGAGCTATAGGAGGACTGGCTCATTGTAATGGCTGGAATGGAGTCAGACGTGGTTTTCATACGTTTGATACCGTTCCATTTATTCCATTCCTATAGCTCCTCCCACTTACCTCCTCTGTCTTCCACGCTCCTAGATTATTTATCATTTATTATATTAACACATCATGATTTGTGTGTGCCGACTTTGGTCTGGAACACTGTGCTGTTTGGATTTATTTGTATGTTCTTGTAATATTTGTATGTTTAGTTTTGTCTGATTCTGATAAATAGCATTATTTATTGATTTTATTGATGTTATGTGTTTTTGTGCCACATGTTGAGATATATAGGCCTATGTTTACTTTTTGCTTAATTTATGTATTGTTGACATTTCATTTTTTAAATGTCTGCCTTTCTGTGTGCACACTTACAATTGTGCATGTTTGTGCACGTGTGTGTGAGTGAGAAAGAGTTGCGGTGGAATCCCGACATGAGTGTACAACCGGGAATAGGGTATCATGTGAGATACAGCCAATGCTCATATAGATGTAAGGCTCAGGTCAATGATATGATTTCCACGCTCCGACTGGGGCCTCTTATGGTGTTGTGTATGTATGTATGTCCATGTCTTAGAGTCATGACAGAGGCAGCTGGGACCTCTGTGCTATAGACGGGTTCGCTGACAACGTCATGAAAACAATGCGTGTGCTTCATTGGGGCAGAAGCTGTGTGTTGTTATGGTTCTGGATGGCCAGATAGCTAGCAACACTGACATGTGGGGAATCGTAAGTGGCTCGTTTGCTCTTGTACTTGTCTTGTTTTGAGGTGTTTCGACTTATGCCACGTCATGTCTATGCTATTATGGCAAAAATTTGCGAGCTAACTTGCTAACCAACAACTGTAACAATGCATTTGAGTGCTCATTGTGCAACTTTATTTATGTTCAGTAAACATTGGAGACGAAATATAGTTGACCTGTCAACAATCCAAGCCAACCCCGTATGTTTTGCCCCGTTAGTTGTACATGGTTCGGTTTTGTTGCTAAACAACCAACCCGTCTATACAAGGGATCTCAGCCCTGGTTCTGGGTCTCTTCCATGTATGCTGTTTTCACTAATGACTCAGATTTACAATACTGGGTTATTCAAATCTCAACTATTTTGCATGAAATTCTTTTATAGAAGGGATTACTGGTATGTACATAGAAATTGCATGGTAAAACGGTAATTACACAATAATAACCTATGGATCATTTATTTGTTTCATTGATACTAAATTGGAGCACCATTCCATATACCAGGTAAACAACCGGTAGCTGAACCTTTAAATAAAATGCTACCAAGAACTGCCAGTGTATTGAAATGAATTTCCTTCCCTATAATGGATGGATTATGTGAAATCCCGTGAACAGGTTGGGTCCCCAGTTTCCCCACCTCCAGCAGAGTAGAAAGCCAGTTTACTGTTATTAAGTAGATCACTAAATCGTACCAAACTAACAAAACAAACGTGACCAGTCAATAAATATTGCAATCCAAAGTTGCAGCGTTAACGAAAAGCTAAAACACTGTTTTGTAGCCAACCTTTTTAAATAACTCGGCACCAGCAATTATAGCATGCCAACAGAGGCATCATGCATATCCTGTTGAAAAAGATCTATACATTTTTTGGTAAAACATTTTGTTGTTGTTGTTGGCTTTACCTAGCCCAGATAAATTCCCAATCTCCCAACCTCATAACTAGCTACCAATAAGTCGTTTCAGGCTATCAATCAAGTTAGAGTAGCTAGCTTGTCTAACTATCTTAGCTGGCATCCCTGCTGAAAAGGCTGGTAGATTTTAGAAAAGCAAGCAATAACTAAATGTACTGAATAAGACTCACATTTCTTTCAATCTTTTACTCAGATTTTTGCAGAGATCAGAGAAGAAAATTAGTTATTTTAAAAAAAAGACACCAGTCAGGATTATACAGACAGCTCAAGAGGTATGCTTAGATATGCAGAAAAATACAAATATTTTTTGACATAATGATTATGGCTCTAGATTGCAGGAAAAAGCTGTTTTCAGGTGGTTGAAAAATGCAAAATTATCCATCTTCCCATCACTCCAGACCACCCCCCAGCCATCCTTATGTAATTTGTGCCCACTCAGATTTTTGGGGTGCATGACACCCCTGCATGCCAATACAGTGTGTTCAGTTGTTGATATTGTAACCTTCAGTGATCACTGTATTAATAAATTATCATCATAACTTTACTGCTGAATCGCTGTGTCTCGTTCTTTTTGTGTTTGGAGTGATGGGAGGTATATTCTCTACACTCTCTTTCTCTCTCTTACTCCTTCTGTCCTCTTATTCTATCCTTCCCCTCTTACTTTTCACCTCCATTATCCCCCTGTAGCTCTCCCTCTTCCCACCTTTTCCCTCTTCCTCCCTATCTCTCACCTTCTTCTTACCTCTCTCTTTCTCTGTGTTAAAGAACTCTGCCATGAATCATATCAAATCAAGCTTTATTTGTCACATGCGCTGAATACAACAAGTGTAGACCTTACCGTGAAATACTTACTTAACCAACAGCGCAGTTCAAGAAGAGTTAAGAAAATATTTACCAAATAAACTAAAGTAAACATTTTGAAAAAGTAACACAATAACGAGGCTATATACAGGGGGTACCGGTACCGAGTCAGTGTGCGGGGGTAATTTGTACATGTAGGTAGGGGTGAAGTGACTATGCATAGATAATAAACAGCGAGTAGCGGCAGTGTACAAAACAAATGGAAGAGGGGGGGGGGGGGGGGGGGTCAATGTAAATAGTCCGGTGGATTAATTGCTCAGCAGTCTTATGGCTTGGGGTAGAAGCTGTTAAGGAGCCTTTTGGTCCTAGACTTGGTGCTCCGGTACCGGAGCTTGCCGTGCGGGTGACTAGTGTCTCTAACAATTTTATGGGCTTTCCTCTGACAACGCCTATTATATAGGTCCTGGATGGCAGGAAGCTTGGCCCCAGGGCTGTATGCACTACCCTCTGTAGCGTGTTAGTAGGAAGCAAAAGCAGGAGAATTGAATACTAAACAAGACAGGACGTCATTGCTCACTAGGACGTCATTGTTCAATGCCACAACAAACACACGGATGCATTTCACCTCCTTCCTTATGTCCTGGTTTTCTCACAGATCTGAAACCCTGGGTGGAGTTATTGCTACACAACAAAACAAGTCCTTTCTGGACTGCTAAGCCTATAAAAGGGATGGCTAAAACTCCTCTTGAATTAATCTATACAAGGGATGGCTAAAACTCCTCTTGAATGAATCTATACAAGGGATGGCCAAAACTCCTCTTGAATGAATCTATACAAGGGATGGCCAAAACTCCTCTTCAGTAAATCTATACAAGGGATGGCCAAAACTCCTCTTCAGTAAATCTATACAAGGGATGGCCAAAACTCCTCTTCAGTAAATCTATACAAGGGATGGCCAAAACTCCTCTTCAGTAAATCTATACAAGGGATGGCCAAAACTCCTCTTCAGTAAATCTATACAAGGGATGGCCAAAACTCCTCTTCAGTAAATCTATACAAGTGATGGCCAAAACACCTCTTCAGTAAATCTATACAAGGGATGGCCAAAACTACTCTTGAATTAATCTATACAAGGGATGGCCAAAACTCCTCTTCAGTAAATCTATACAAGGGATGGCCAAAACACCTCTTCAGTAAATCTATACAAGGGATGACCAAAACTACTCTTGAATTAATCTATACAAGGGATGGCCAAAACTCCTCTTCAGTAAATCTATACAAGGGATGGCCAAAACTCCTCTTGAGTAAATCTATACAAGGAATGGCCAAAACTCCTCTTGAGTAAATCTATACAAGGGATGGCCAAAACTCCTCTTCAGTAAATCTATACAAGGGATGGCCAAAACTCCTCTTGAGAGCTACTCGGAATGTGAAAAAGTCTTCAATGTTCCAGATAGAAATGGAATGAATAGAGCTGACACAATTTTCTATTCTACATGTCTTACTTTTCATTTTCACAAAGTGGCTAGGAAGACCAAAGAGAGCCTACTGACAAATATAGTGAACAATAATGATGGATGTTAAGTTTCACTTCAATCCAATTAACTGATTTGTCCCCAGGAATGCTTATGTATTTTTATTCAATTTTAAATGTGTTGTTTTTCAAACTACAAAAATAGCATAAATCACATGAACTACATTACTTGACTCTTCAGACTGACCAATAAAAAATATTCAGTGTCACTTGCTTTGTGTGTGCAGGGCTGTCTCTAGCCTTTTGGGGGCCTTTAGCAATATTTGGTTGGGGGGCTCCCCACCTCGCAGCAAAACATTTTAGTGGCCCCCCTCTTGACAATGGAGAGAAAATGTTAAGTTTTAAAGTTAATTTCCTGCAATTTTACACATGTTGCCATGGGGCGTAGAGAAAAGGTTAGCAGTTTAAAGCAAGTTTTCTGCAATTCTACACATTTTGTCATGGGGCAGAGAGGGAACTTTGCAATTTCACAGCAAATTCTCCAGTGTTAAATCAACACTGACAGTGTTACATTTAACACTGGTCCAGTATCTATACATGGGCCACACTTTTCATTGTTAAATTAACACACTGCTAAGTGTAAAGCATTAGTGGAATATTTCCCTGAGTGCCTTGCCTTTCGAGTCAATTGTAGAGTTACCACCCATGACTGTATTTGTTATTGACAGGGTAAGGGTTGTTGCATTCATACATTTTCAGTCTTGTGGTCTTCAAGTCAGATCATAAGTGAATATGTCATCATTAAAAATAAAAATATTTAAGCAAATATATCAAGTATTTATAAGGCCTTATTTTGAGGGCCTAGATTTACACTAATACAATGATCTGAAATTCATGGTTTTTATTTCTACCCATTTTGCAAGGTTGTAGAGATAAATGTGTGCAATTTTAAAGCTCATTTGCTGCAATTCTACACATTTTGTAATGACTTATGCTATGTTAATATGATATCGGAGTGAGAATGACTAACAAAATCAATGGGGGCTCCCTGGAGGTCATGGAACCAGTCCTGTGTGTGTGTATATATGCATGCATCTGTGTGTGGGCTATATTCTTTCTCCGTTGTGTGTGTGTGTGTGTGTGTGTGTGTGTGTGTGTGTGTGTGTGTGTGTGTGTGTGTGTGTGTGTGTGTGTGTGTGTGTGTGTGTGTGTGTGTGTGTGTGTGTGTGTGCGTGCGTGCGTGCGTGCGTGCGTGCGTGCGTGCGTGCGTGTGTGTGTGTGTTTATGTGTGTGCATGCATCTGTGTGTGAGCTCTATTCTTTCCCCCAACTCAGCAGGAGTGTGTTTGCTGGTGGGGATCAGACAGAAAATTACTGTCATTACATACTCTCCTGTGGTTACCAAGCCCCCCGCTGCACTACAGTGGAGTGGTTACACTGAGAGAGAGAGAGAGAGAGAGAGAGAGCAAGAGCAAGAGATGGGGGGGTCAGACAAGATAAACACATTTTCATATTTGTGTCCACATTGAAGCAAATCTACTTTATTTGAAGTGAAGTATCTTTGAGCTCGTAGACCACAGAGGGCTCTGACTTTTGCACTTATTTTTTTTTCAACATCAAAAATTTAAGTCAAATCTATGAGGTGAGACTGCAAAAAAGTCAAGGATTTTTTGACTAACCACAGGATGGCGCTTAGGTGTCAGTATAAACCGTAACAACTGATACCAAGGCGCTTTGTTGGTTGACTGAGCTGTGTAGATCTTCTGCTACTTGTACTGGAATGACCCGGGCCACTGCTCTCTCTCTCTCTCTCTCTCTCTCTTTCTTTCTCTTTCTCTTTCTCTTTCTCTTTCTCTTTCTCTTTCTCTCTCTTTCTCTCTCTTTCTCTCTCTTTCTCTCTCTTTCTCTCTCTCTCTCTCTTTCTCTCTCTCAATTCAATTCAATTCAATTCAATGGCTTTATTGGCATGGGAAACATAAAATTGCCAAAGCAAATGAAGTAGATAATAAACAAAAGGGAAATAAACAATACAAATTTACAGTAAACATTACACTCACAGAAGTTCCAAAAGAATAAAGACTTTTCAAATGTCATATTATGTCTATATACAGCCCTGTAACAATGTGCAAATAGTTAAAGTACAAAAGGGAAAATACATAAACATAAATATGGGTTGAATTTACAATGGTGTTTGTTATTCTCTTGTTGACCTTGTGGCAACAGGTCACAAATACTGCTGCTGTGACGGCACACTGGTATTTTACCGAGAAGATACTGTATGGGAGTTTATCAAAATTGGGTTTGTTTTCAAATTCTTTGTGGAGCTGTGTAATCTGAGGGAAATATGTCTAATATGGTCATACATTTGGCACGAGGTTAGGAAGTGCAGCTCGGTTTCCACCTCATTTTGTGGGCAGTGTGCCTGTCTTCTCTTGAGAGCCAGGTCTGTCTACAGCGGCCTTTCTCAATAGCAAGGCTATGCTCATTGAGTCTGTACATAGTCAAAGCTTTTCTTAAGTTTGGGTCAGTCACAGTGGTCAGGTATTCTGCCACTGTGTAGTCTCTGTTTAGGGCCAAATAGTATTCTACTTTGCTCTGTTTTTTTTGTTAATTATTTCCAATGTGTCAAGTAATTGTCTTTTTGTTTTCTCATGATTTGGTTGGGTCTAATTGTGTTGCAATCCTGGGGTCCTGTGGGGTCTGTTTGTGTATGTGAACAGAGCCCCAGGACCAGATTGCTTAGCGGACTCTTCTCCAAGTTAATATCTCTGTAGGTGATTGCGTTGTTATGGAAGGTTTGGGAATTGCTTTCTTTTACAGTTGAAGTCAGAAGTTTACATACACCTTAGCCAAATACATTTAAATTCAGTTTGTAACAATTCCTGACATTTAATCCTAGTAAAAATTCCCTGTCTTAGGTCAGTTAGGATCACCACTTTATTTTAAGCATGTGAAATGTCAGAATAATAGTAGAGATTTATTTATTTCACTTTTATTTCTTTCATCACATTCCCAGTGGGTCAGAAGTTTACATACACTCAATTAGTATTTGGTAACATTGCCTTTAAAATGTTTAACTTGGGTCAAACGTTTCGGTAGCCTTCCACAAGCTTCCCACAAAAAGTTGGGTGAATTTTGGCCCATTCCTCCTGACAGAGCTGGTGTAACTGAGTCAGGTTTGTAGGCCTCCTTGCTCGCACACGCTTTTTCAGTTATGACCACACATTTTCTATAGGATTGAGGTCAGGGCATTGTGATGGCCACTCCAATACCTTGACTTTTTCTTGCTTGAGAAATTGCTCTTTGAGAAGAGAAGAGATAAAAACAGCTGCATTGGACCTTTAATCACGTCATGTCAGATACAGTATGTAGGCTATATGACAAGATCATGTGAAAGGACTGTGTAAACAACCTGTCAGATGTTCAGATAGTAAAACATGGCATCAGCAACTCCTTGTCAGATCAAAGTAGCCTATGTCTGAGATTCAATCGATGGCAGATAGTGGATTTCCGAATGGCGCTTTCAGAAGCACGATTGATTCTAATCATTATAACTGAATAGGCTACTCTACTAGTCTATTAAGATCATACTGTTTAGTCAAATGTATGCTGTAAGTATGTTCTGGACCTATCATAACCCATTCCATCCTCCTACATCAAACACCTTAATTGAAAACACCAATAAAACCATTGTTTTATAGGCTGTATAGGCTTTGGGTCAACCTTGAGCTTCGGCTTCGGGTCAGCCGTATGGACGCAGCTGAACACTGTGAGGCTCTCCAGCCGTGACATCTGTGTGTCTGTCTGTGGTGTGGAGTTGGGGACGGGAAATGATGAGGGCGTGAGTGGCCGTTACCCAGGGAGACAGCTAAACGAGAAATTCTCATCTCGTTACGCAAATTACCGGCATATCAGCATGTCAGTGCGTCCCCTAATAGAGGGCACGTGCCGTCATCTCCAGGCACCGTGCCATCTCCTGGCACCGTGCCAACCCCCTTCTCCCTTCTCCTCCCCCGCTCTGCGTGACTTAATGGGATGGGGGGAATTACGTGTTCTATGATTCGTGAACATGGAATGCACCATTACACATTGCACACACACACAGTTTATCTGAGCATAAACTGTAAATGACCTGTTGATTAGGATAGACTCATCCCTCTCTCTCCCATTTTCTCTCTTATGATGCTCCCTCCCTCTCTTTCTCTATCTCTAGCTCTCTTGTTCTCTCTATCTCTAGCTCTCTTGTTCTCTCCTATCTCTATGCTGTCCATCTATCTCTCTCCCCATCTCTCTCAGCCTGTGGGATGATGACACCAGCTGTAATCAGTGGGAGTCGAATCCCTCACATGCAATTGAGGAATGTCTCCTGTAATCTACATTCATTGACACCCCTCATGTGTGCCAGCTAATACAAAGCTTTCCCAGAACATAAAGGAAGGGGACATTTTAATATAGTTCCTGGTTGTGACTGTGAATGAACATTATAAGAGAATGTTTTCCAGACATTAATAGATTACCAAGCGGAATCCAGAAACGTTCAGATGTCGAGGACTTGGGTCATATCAAGCCAAACAGTGTGTGTCTGTGTGTGTACTTTTTATTCTTCTTCTTATTATTATTATTCTACACGTGTACATAGAGTATGTGTGTATGTAGGCTACCCTTAACAAATGGATGTCACTCAAAGGCTTTTTCACCTTAAGTTTATTGACATCTTTGAAGAAAAAAATTGAATCCACCTTTCTGACTTGAAATCAGTCCAACCCTGCGGTCATGGCCGCACCGTCCTGGGTGGTGCTGACCTTTATCTTTCCTTATCTGATCTAGGATCAGCCAAGCTGCACTGTAAAAAAAATTGTAGTTTCATCTAATTAGTATTATTAAGTAACTAGTTACACAGCCATTTTGAGTTTACTCAACTTTTCAATCAAAGTGTTACCTGAACTTAACATTTTTAGTTGCCCCAAACTTAGCTCCAACTTTTGAAATTTAGACAAAAATTCAGTCAACGTAAAATAATGTGTTTACTCAAATGTTCATACATTGTGCATGTTATTTTATACAGTAATTATTATTGTCCTCACCTGGAATTTGAACACACAACTTCTTGGTTCACAGAATACTGATCTTCTTGCCAAGCCACAATGTCTGTGTGAATGATTTTACCTGTATTGCTATACTTTGCAATTGAAAGTAATCTGAGCTCTGTTAAATGAACAATGAAGCAAATCAATTGTATTTATCATAGTGATTCAGGAGAAACATTAAAACAGAGTAATATACCCCAGCAACATTAGACAACTAGACAGAAAACTTTAATATTGCTGAAATAAGTCAATCAAATCAATGATGAGAGAATAGTCAGATGAACTGATAACTGACACAGATATGGTGGCATAGCATGAAGATTGGAATGCTGTGAGTTCAAATCCCAGGTTAGGACATGCTAAATAATAATTACTGTATAAATTAACATGCACAATGTAATCATGTATGTCATCGTGTGTCAAATATGTACATTGAAATGATTCTATGACAAAAGCACCGTGTGTGTGTAACTAGTTCCACAGCCATTTTAGTGAAGATGCCCAAATAATCATTTCTAGTTGAATAAACATGACACTACATTTTAAGTTCAGGTAACACTTGAGTAAAGTAAAAAAAAGGCTGTGTAACCAGTTACTTAATAATAATTTGTTGAAACTGTGCTCAAAATGGTGTGAGGGTTTGTAAACCGGAAGCGACAACACCCAAAAAATGCAGATGATATGTGACATTCATTACATTAGAGAGAGAGAGAGGAGAGAGAGAGAGAATGTGAGAGAGACAGAGAAAAAAGCTTTTGACTCAATTTGGCATGAGGGTCTGCTATACTAATTGATAGAAAGTTGTGTTGGGGGAAAAACATACAACATTATAAAATCCATGCACACAAACAGCAAGTGTGCATTTAAAATTGGCGAAATACACACACATTTCTTTCCACAGGGCCGTGGGGTGAGACAGGGATGCAGCTTAAGCCCCACCCTCTTCAACATATATATCAACGAATTGGCAAAGGCACTAGAAGTCTGCAGCACCCAGCCTCACCCTACTAGAATCTGAAGTCAAATGTCTACTATTTGCTGATGATCTGGTGCTTCAGTCCCCAACCAAAGAGGTTCTACAGCAGCACCTAGATCTTCTGCACAGATTATGTCAGACCTGGACCCTGACAGTACATCCCAGTAAGACAAAAATAATGGTGTTCCAAAAAAGGTCCAGATGCCAGGATCACAAATAACATTTGGACACCAGCAGGGTTTCCCAAACTCGAGCCCTGGGCCCAGGGTGCACGTTTTGGGTTTGCACCACACAGCTGATTCAAGTAACCAGTTCATTATCAAGCTTAGATCTTTTAAACAAGCTGTGTAGAACAAGGGCAAAAACAAAACATGCTCCCAGGGTGGGCCCCAGGACCGACTTTGGGAACCCTGCCCTAAACTATACATACCTCGGTCTAAACATCAGCGCCACAGGTAACTTCCACAAAGCTGTAAACGAGCTGAGAGACAAGGCAAGAAGGGCCTTCTATGCCATCAAAAGGAAATGCCAATTAGGATCTGGCTAAAAATACCTGATTGGGCCCAACAAAATGGGCCCAACACCAAATTGAGACTCTGCAAGCAGAATTCTGCAAAAATATCCTCTTTGTACAACGTAAAACACTAAATAATGCAGAGCGAATTAGGCCGATACCCGCTAATTATCAAAATCCAGAAAAGGGCCGTTAATTATACATCCACCTAAAAGGAAGCGATTCTGGGGCTCTGTTCACATACACAAACAGACCCCACAGGACCCCAGGACAGCAAACAATTAGACCCAACCAAATCATGAGAAAACAAAAAGAAAATTACTTGACACATTGGAAATAATTAACAAAAAAACAGAGCAAAGTAGAATGCTATTTGGCCCTAAACAGAGACTACACAGTGGCAGAATACCTGACCACTGTGACTGACCCAAACTTAAGGAAATCTTTGACTATATACAGACTCAATGAGCATAGCCTTGCTATTGAGAAAGGCCGCTGTAGACAGACCTGGCTCTCAAGAGAAGACAGGCACACTGCCCACAAAATGAGGTGGAAACCTCGTGCCAAATGTATGACCATATTAGACATACAGTGGGGCAAAAAAGTATTTAGTCAGCCACCAATTGTGCAAGTTCTCCCACTTAAAAAGATGAGAGAGGCCTGTAATTGTCATCATAGGTACACTTCAACTATGACAGACAAAATGAGGGAAAAAAATCCAGAAAATCACATTGTAGGATTTTTTATTTATTTATTTGCAAATTATGGTGGAAAATAAGTATTTGGTCACCTACAAACAAGCAAGATTTCTGGCTCTCACAGACCTGTAACTTCTTCTTTAAGAGGCTCCTCTGTCCTCCACTCGTTACCTGTATTAATGGCACCTGTTTGAACTTGTTATCAGTATAAAAGACACCTGTCCACAACATCAAACAGTCACCCTCCAAACTCCACTATGGCCAAGACCAAAGAGCTGTCAAAGGACACCAGAAACAAAATTGTAGACCTGCACCAGGCTGGGAAGACTGAATCTGCAATAGGTAAGCAGCTTGGTTTGAAGAAATCAACTGTGGGAGCAATTATTAGGAATTGGAAGACATACAAGACCACTGATAATCTCCCTCGATCTGGGGCTCCACGCAAGATCTCACCCCATGGGGTCAAAATGATCACAAGAACGGTGAGCAAAAATCCCAGAACCACATGGGGGGACCTAGTGAATGACCTGCAGAGAGCTGGGACCAAAGTAACAAAGCCTACCATCAGTAACACACTACGCCGCCAGGGACTCAAATCCTGCAGTGTCAGACGTGTCCCCCTGCTTAAGCCAGTACATTTACATTTACATTTAAGTCATTTAGCAGACGCTCTTATCCAGAGCGACTTACAAATTGGTGCATTCACCTTATGACATCCAGTGGAACAGCCACTTTACAATAGTGCATCTAGATCTTTTAAGGGGGGGGGGGGGGGGGGGGGGGCAGAAGGATTGCTTTATCCTAGGTATTCCTTGAAGAGGTGGGGTTTCAGGTGTCTCCGGAAGGTGGTGATTGACTCCGCTGTCCTGGCGTCGTGAGGGAGTTTGTTCCACCATTGGGGTGCCAGAGCAGCGAACAGTTTTGACTGGGCTGAGCGGGAACTGTACTTCCTCAGTGGTAGGGAGGCGAGCAGGCCAGAGGTGGATGAACGCAGTGCCCTTGTTTGGGTGTAGGGCCTGATCAGAGCCTGAAGGTACTGAGGTGCCGTTCCCCTCACAGCTCCGTAGGCAAGCACCATGGTCTTGTAGCGGATGCGAGCTTCAACTGGAAGCCAGTGGAGAGAGCGGAGGAGCGGGGTGACGTGAGAGAACTTGGGAAGGTTGAACACCAGACGGGCTGCGGCGTTCTGGATGAGTTGTAGGGGTTTAATGGCACAGGCAGGGAGCCCAGCCAGCAGCGAGTTGCAGTAATCCAGACGGGAGATGACAAGTGCCTGGATTAGGACCTGCGCCGCTTCCTGTGTGAGGCAGGGTCGTACTCTGCGGATGTTGTAGAGCATGAACCTACAGGAACGGGCCACCGCCTTGATGTTGGTGGAGAACGACAGGGTGTTGTCCAGGATCACGCCAAGGTTCTTAGCGCTCTGGGAGGAGGACACAATGGAGTTGTCAACCGTGATGGCGAGATCATGGAACGGACAGTCCTTCCCCGGGAGGAAGAGCAGCTCCGTCTTGCCGAGGTTCAGCTTGAGGTGGTGATCCGTCATCCACACTGATATGTCTGCCAGACATGCAGAGATGCGATTCGCCACCTGGTCATCAGAAGGGGGAAAGGAGAAGATTAATTGTGTGTCGTCTGCATAGCAATGATAGGAGAGACCATGTGAGGTTATGACAGAGCCAAGTGACTTGGTGTATAGCGAGAATAGGAGAGGGCCTAGAACAGAGCCCTGGGGGACACCAGTGGTGAGAGCGCGTGGTGAGGAGACAGATTCTCGCCACGCCACCTGGTAGGAGCGACCTGTCAGGTAGGACGCAATCCAAGCGTGGGCCGCGCCGGAGATGCCCAACTCGGAGAGGGTGGAGAGGAGGATCTGATGGTTCACAGTATCGAAGGCAGCCGATAGGTCTAGAAGGATGAGAGCAGAGGAGAGAGAGTTAGCTTTAGCAGTGCGGAGCGCCTCCGTGATACAGAGAAGAGCAGTCTCAGTTGAGTGACTAGTCTTGAAACCTGACTGATTTGGATCAAGAAGGTCATGTCCAGGCCCGTCTGAAGTTTGATAGAGAGCATTTGGATGATCCAGAAGAAGATTGGGAGAATGTCATATGGTCAGATGAAACCAAAATAGAACTTTTTGGTAAAAACACAACTCGTCGTATTTGGAGGACAAAGAATGCTGAGTTGCATCCAAAGAACACCATACCTACTGTGAAGCATGGGGGTGGAAACATCATGCTTTGGGGCTGTTTTTCTGCAAAGGGACCAGGACGACTGATCCGTGTAAAGGAAAGAATGAATGGGGCCATGTATCGTGAGATTTTGAGTGAAAACCTCCTTCCATCAGCAAGGGCATTGAAGATGAAACGTGGCTGGGTCTTTCAGCATGACAATGATCCCAAACACACCGCCCGGGCAACGAAGGAGTGGCTTCGTAAGAAGCATTTCAAGGTCCTGGAGTGGCCTAGCCAGTCTCCAGATCTCAACCCCATAGAAAATCTTTGGAATGAGTTGAAAGTCCGTGTTGCCCAGCAACAGCCCCAAAACATCACTGCTCTAGAGGAGATCTGCATGGAGGAATGGGCCAAAATACCAGCAACAGTGTGTGAAAACCTTGTGAAGACTTACAGAAAACGTTTGACCTCTGTCATTGCCAACAAAGGCTATATAACAAAATATTGAGATAAACTTTTGTTATTGACCAAATACTTATTTTCCACCATAATTTGCAAATAAATTCATAAAAAAATCCTACAATGTGATTTTCTGGATTTTTTTTCTCTCATTTTGTCTGTCATAGTTGAAATGTACCTATGATGAAAATTACAGGCCTCTCTCATCTTTTTAAGTGGGAGAACTTGCACAATTGGTGGCTGACTAAATACTTTTTTGCCCCGCTGTATTTCCCTCAGATTACACATCTCCACAAAGAATTTGAAAACCAACCCAATCACATCCTCCCTTAAAAGACCTTCTCTTGAAAAACAAAACCGTGCAATTTGTATTCATTTAAATGCTAATAAGCAACAGAGAAGACCTCAGGAATACTACAAATTCCTGCAGGAAGCTCCGGCACATCATCTCTAGCCGACATGGTCAACTACCATTCACCAGCACGATCAGAGATCTGTGCCGAATCCATGATGAACCCATATGCTATATTGAAATGAATTAAATCAAGTGTTCAACTTCTTCCGTCCCCTTTCTCTGTCTTAGCTAGCCACCGACTACACACTACACACTACACATTGTCTACGAGCCCAGTCTGAAAAGTACTAGCCTACTGTAGACATGTATAACAGACTTCACAGGTCATTTGATTAGTCATGTACAACAGATGCACTCATGGAATAAACTGCTTGTGTTTTGTATGGGGAAAACATTGATCCCACAAGTCCTTTGTGAGATAGATAGACAACTTTAGCTAACTAGCCAATCAGGTGCCTAATAACTGTAGCTGGCCCACCGGGCGATATTTAGCTAGCTAGTTAACATGCACTGGCTATGTGAAGTCTACTTGGACACCGGGTCCCCACAATTTCCCACTCTTTCACACCGAATAGCCTGAAGCCACAGGACTCTTCTTGCAGGTTCTATTTTGGTGGGAGCATTGCAAACTGTAGGTCGAGATTTTTTACCAGGTTATATGTACATTGAATGACACAGCAGTTTTTCAGCATGTTTTGTTATTTCTGTATGACAAAAACTGGAGGACAAAGTTGGCTCTTTTAGAATGGGGTTCAATAGGAAAGAATGTTTGTTTTCCCCAAATTGTGGGCGTGGTCGATTGAATCCCTTCTTACACAACTCGTAGTATGACAACAAACACTTAATTGAAGAATCTCTACTGTTGACCAATCACCGACAAACATTTAATTGAAGAATCACAACTGTTGACCAATCACCAACGAAGGGGTGATTCAGAACAGCCCCAAAAAAACCTTGCCGAAGACCAAAAAGAAGAAAAACGTCACAAAATGTCGCCATAATATATGCACAAACTGTTACGAACTGTTTCAGATGACGGCTTTAAGAGGAGCAGAGGCAAAAATGAGAAGTATAATTATCGGAATGGAAGGAAGGGAGGGAGGGTGAGACCGAGAGAGATCGACTGACTAAGCAGGTTGTGTCATGTACTGTATGTTGACATTCCTCCCATTCTTGCTGAGCAGTTTAGTGTTTAGAACACTGATTCAATCTGTATAGTTTCTCTCCAGACATTCCAGAACACTCTCTCTACACCCATTATCTCCGACCTGCATCTTTATGTGTGTGTGTGCGCATGTGCATTTGTGTATTTGTGAGTGTATGTGTGTGACACACGAGTGCAAACTCATATTTCTATTTCTACTTTTATCAGGCCCAATCATTACTGCTAAATGGTACTACCTGGAATGAATCATTGCTTGATGTGACTGCTTGGGCAGTACTGACAGATTGTTCTTCTTGATTGATTTATTCTTCTAATTCATCTAAGAGTGAGGTGCAAAGTCCTCATAAATGTAGCTATTTCAAGGATTCTCATAGGCCAAATAAATATATTTGGTGAGTGTTGTTCTACATCATGTAGATGGACCAGGCTGTGGTCACAATGATTCAGCACCCTGGATGCAAGAAATAATCATTTTGTGGTGACTGAAAGCATGTTGTTTGCTATTTCTGTCATGTGTTGATTGTGCTGGTGGTTAACTGTAAGTGTTAACTTATGATTAGAATTCAGACTGGCTGGGCTGAATCATTTCCGCCCGCTTGTTGTGGTGTTTTGCTTACCATGTCAGTGAGTTCTCTCTATGTGGGGCAACCGGTCTCTGTTGATTTCCCCTGTTGATGGTAAACTATTGACCTACAGGGGGGTGGGGGTAGTTTCAGCTTTTCTCATCAGTCTTTCATGGTAAGAGCAATGGGGGTATTAGTTTGGCTCTAACTGTAATAATTACTGTCAAAGGCAAAGCAGCTGATAGATACTGTATATGAATGGGATGATAACATTGTTATGAATATAATAGAATAGAATAACTTTATTTTTTCTACGGCACTGCATCTCAATAGGCTTCTTTGTAAATCGTTTGTTCTTAACTGACTTGCCTAGTTAAATAAAGGTTACATTTAAAACATAGTTCAGCCTAGTTTGTAAAAATCGCTGATCCAGGAGATGGATTAATAACTTTACTCTGACAACCTCCTATTAGTGTTGGCCTATGTCCTAACATTACAGACCTTGCGGACTCGTCTCCAATAAGAAAAAAGTGGAATGTATAGGGTTAATCCTCTGCTTTCCCCATTGGCAGGGATCCAGCGCTTCGCTTCCCTTCTTCACCCACCGATTGGTCAATAGAGAGCTAGTCCCGGTGCCGAGACAGACAGCCGAACATATGATTGGTTTCAATTGGAGGTACGGTTGTGGGCTGATAGCTTTCTTCATGAATATTCATAACATGGCGTTCTGCTAGGTCAGACCTCGCCCTGAATGGTTTATCCGGTGAGGTTGCGGGGTTTGATGTAGCATCAGTCATTTTTGCATTGGAATACATGAGAGCAAAATATAGGCCAATGTGAATGAAGTTTGAATTCGATTGCAATGTAAACTATAATTCGTTTTTAGTGTGCTTGGTGTGTGAATGTTTTGAGAAAGCTCACTATAAACCATTGTGTTGTGTTTGAGTGGCTGATGCGCAACACAGGCTGACAATTGCGCGGACAATAGAGCCTGCTATCATTTGGTTTGCAGAAGATGCATTCATTGCTTTCTTACTGGGCAGGGGCCGGATAGTAGGCCTATCGCTACTGGGAGGCCAATCCCCTTCATGCAAACTATGCCAACGTGTTTTTTCTGTCTGTGTACTAGCTCATTGGAGTCCGGTTACTGTAGAGGAAGAATAATCCTGACAAACAGGTTCTGGGCACGCCCTTGGACACGAATCCACCTGCTCTATAAAGATCCGACCGGGGACCAGTAAGAGTCAGAACAGAAACGAAAAGAAGAAGGAATAGGCAAAAGAGGAAACGAGAACAACTGCCAAACTCTCTTCATAGCTCCGTTTAATAATTTAATACAAAAGGACAAGCCGCTTTCCAAAGCCGATTAGAAAGTAGAAGAAACGAACTATCCAGCTCTGGTTGACAGTTATACATTTCATTTTGTTAAAGAAGTTCAAGAATCAACAACAGTCGCCAAGATGATGCAGCTCTCAGAATCCCATCTGCAGAAGAACTCCCTGTTCAACTCCATGAACCGCTTCATCGGTGCCGTCAACAACATGGACCAGACGGTGATGGTGCCCAGCCTGCTGCGGGACGTCCCCCTTGAAGAGGAGAGGGAGATGGCCGCCCTGAAAAGCTCGGGAAACAGCGACATCGAGGACGGTGACATGTACAGTTACTACCAGCTGCTCAAGTCTATCCGTTGCGACATCGAGTGGGGAGTGATGCGCGCCGAGGAAGCCAAGAAGCGAAAGAAGAGCCGGGCTTCCATCTCTCGGTTGGATTCAGCGGAGGAAGATTCTGAGGTGTCGTCAGAGGAAGACGAGGATAACCTGCAGAAGCAGTTCCAGTTCCACATGACGGGGCTCCACGGGGTGCTGTCCAAGCTGACGCAACAGGCCAATACCCTGACCAACCGCTACAAGCAGGAGATCGGCATTGGATGCTACTAAAATGCAGCGCAACGATGATCCCCGATGATCGATTCTCATTCCCTGATGATCGATTGTGTATTATTTTGCGGGAATGAGGTGAACTGAACTGAATAGTCTATAACTGATGAAATTCCTTTGAATGGACGGAGAGAGAAAGAAAATAAGAGAGACAGAAATAAACATTTCTGCTCTCTATATGTGGTATTATTTTACCTTTGTGGTATATTGTGTTGATCCATAGTAATGTTGTGGTTGACCTGCTATGTGGTATATCCGGGTTCCACTACACCTGTTTGCACTCAGATTTTTTACCACCAGATTTTTTTACCACCAAGTCTATGTTTTATGCACGGTGTTCAATGGCGCCACATGCCTTCAGCTCAAGTGACACAGATAATACACATGTATACATTTATTTAATATTGATGTATTTAACTTGTTACCTCGCACTGTATGTTTGAGAGCTGTATATTTCAAGGTTGAAGAAGTGCATGACCTCAGAGACATTTGGCTATATTTTTTAACTTCCCAGTAAGGGGAAATGCACATGTCTAATATTGCCAGTGTGTCAAATAGTCTGTACAGGTCTTGTATTTTTGCTTATTGTTATGTTTCTTTATTATGTGCTTAGCTAAATGGAGGAGGCTTGAGAGATTCTTGCCCATGATCCCATTGCTGTCCTATATGACCAATGAACTGAAATCAACTGATGGTTCTTCTGCATAGAGAATAATGAAGGATTCCAAGAGGTCATGGTAATATGTTGCTGTTGCCATGGTATTTATGGAGAGGTGAAACTCCATAAGCCATTGTTTTTGTATGTACTATATTATGTTTTTGTTTTAAAAGATTCTGTATTTGTACTGCGAATTAAACTTTTTTATAAATGAAAGTAATTTGTTATGCAAGTTCTTTGCCTATAGCAACACTTCACCTAGAATGTTGTGCAACAGGAGTACAAATGCAACAGCTATCATCCTCCAACTGACCCCAATACATTTCAACCAGTGTTGGACATTTCCCCACCATTTAATGTTCGTCCAGGGATCACTCCATCGTAGGTTTCTTTACTAACCCTATTCACCCTATACAAATACTTAAAGGCATACAAAGACAGAGTGAACCTGTAACATATATCCACTTGTCAAACATAATTCAACTTAAAGCACACAGAAACTCATAGGTTACACTAAAGATACAAAACAAACATATTTTGGGAAACATGCATTAAAATTGCTCATATTGAAGTACAAGTAATCAAGTAAGAAGAAATCATGAAAGTGTGAATCTGTTCTCAGCTACAGTAACTGCATACGCTGCATCCATCCAGCTCAGATTCAAGGTATTTGCAGGGCATTGAAATAGACCCCTCTATTCTGTATGCAAGATCATGAAACATTCACCGACTATTATGACCATGCAAATACAACTCCCAAGAGTACATTTTTATATTTCTTTTGACATTTTAGTAATTTAGCCGACACTCTTATCTAGAGTGGCGTACAGTTAGTGCATTCATCTTAAGATAGCTAGGTGAGACAACTTGTAACGTTCGTTCTCCTCCTCGTCTGAGGAGGAGCATGGATCGGACCAAAACGCAGCTTGGGTAGAATACATGTTTGATTTATTAAAGAAAGACAAAGACGGAAAAACTCTTAACAAACTACAAAACAATAAATGACGTAAACAGACCTGAACATGAGAACTTACAGACAACGAAGAACGCACGAACAGGAACAAACTAACAAACGAAACAGTCCCGTGTGGCACTGACACAGGAACAATCACCCACAAACAAACAGTGTGAACAGCCTACCTTAATATGGTTCTCAATCAGAGGAAACATAAAACACCTGCCCCTGATTGAGAACCATATCAGGCTAATGAAAAAGAACCCAACATAGAAACACATAACATAGAATGCCCACCCAGCTCACGTCCTGACCATACTAAACAAAGACAAAATAAAGGAAATAAGGTCAGGAACGTGACACAACTACATATCACAGCTGTAGGAAGTACATTTTTCCAGAGTAAAGAAGTTATCAGCAAAGTCAGTGCTAGTAGGAAAATAAAAGTAAAAATGTTTTATATGGGGGGGGGGGGGGGTTAGGGGGAATAAGACTGAGACGTTTTATTTAACGACGCCAGGACAGCGGAGTCAATCACCACCTCACCACCCGAGACACCTGAAACCCCACCTCTTTAAGGAATACCTAGGATAGGATAAAGTAATCCTTCTGACCCCCCCCCCCCCCCTTAAAAGATTTAGATGCACTATTGTAAAGTGGCTGTTCCACTGGATGTCATAAGGTAAACGCACCAATTTGTAAGTCGCTCTGGATAAGAGCGTCTGCTAAATGACTTAAATGTAATGTAAATGTAAATTTAAGATACTCTATGAAGAGATAGGATTTCAGTCAGACGTTTTTGGAAGAAGGGCAAGGACTCAGTTGTCTTAGCTTCAGGGGGAAGCTCGTTCCACCATTGGGGTGCCAGAACAGACAAGAGCTTTGACTGGGCTGAGCGGGAGCTGACCCCCGTAGGTTTGGGACGACCAAGAGACCAGAGGTGGCAGGACGGAGTGCTCAGGTTGGTGTGTAGGGTTTGAGCATAGCCTGAAGGTAGTTGCTCTTTGCTTTTGAGATAGTGAGATGTTTAGTACACACATCAAATCAATTTTTATTTTTTACATGCTTTGTAAACAACAAGTGTAGACTAACAGGGAAATGCTTACTTACGGACCCTTCCCAACAATGCAGAGAGAAAGAAAATAGATAAATAATAGAAAATTAATAAGATGTAATAATAAATACACAATGAGTAATGATAACTTGGCTATATACACAAGGTACCAGTACAGAGTCTATGTTCAGTGGTAAGAGGTAATTGAAGTAGATACATAAGCACTAAGGCACGAGGGGGTGTGGTATATGGCCAATATTCCACAGCTAAGGGCTGTTCTTGTGTACAACGCAAATCGGAGTGCCTGTATACAGCCTTTAGCCGTGGTATATTGGCTGTATACCACAAACCGCTGAGATGCCTTATTGCTATTATAAACTGGTTACCAACGTAATTAGAGCAGTAAAAACTAAACGTTTTGTCATAAATGTGATTATATACGGTATGATATACCACAGATGTCAGCCAATCAGCATTCAGGGCTCGAACCACCCAAGTACATTTATAAACTGGGTGGTTCGAGCCCTGAGTGCTGATTGGCCAAAAACCGTGGGATATCAGACCGTATACCGCGGGTATGACAAAACATTTATGTGTATTGCTCTGATTACGTTGGTAACGTTGGAAGCTGGGGAATGTTACTAGACAACAATCCAGTTTCTTATTACTGAAAGCACCTTTACTTTATCACGAAAGCACTTGGACTTTGAAAACTTGACAGTTGTAAGTTATTTATCAATGGAAGTATTATGAACTATAACTCAGGTTGTCATGGGTGAGATAGCTGGTGGTGTTGTGGTGGTAAAAGACGTATAGAGGTACATTGATTGGAGAGCGCATCATGCAGAGAGATATGTGTGCAGTAAACTGTATATGACTCTGGGTTCATGGCATGGCTTTGTATGTATCCAAAACTCATGTTATTATCCTTCGACATACATGTCCACTTATCTGAAATGATAGTGTTTCAACATGGATATAATTTGCTTGGATATGCTATTCAATTTTCCATAGGAAGATCTGTCACAACCTGCAGCTGGTAAATGTACTGGATTAACTGAGAACAGTAATGCTGACAGGGAAACACTTCAGGCTCACAAAAACACAACAATACTTTCTAATACGTTTTTCTAATATAAAAACAGTATAAAAGAAACGGTCCAGTTGTCACGTTTGTCGTAGTGAGGAGACCAAGGCGCAGCGTGATATGAATACATACTTTTTTAATTAACGAAATAAACACTAAACAAACTAACAAAATAACAAAATGAACGTGAAGCTATATATTAACAAGTGCTGACATGCAACTACATATAGACAATAACCCACAAAAAAAAAATGGAAAATGGCAACCTAAATAGGATACCCAATCAGAGACAACGATAAACAGCTGTCTCTGATTGAGAACCAATTCAGGCCACCATAGACCTACATTCACCTAGACAATACCAAAACCCCATAGATATACAAAACCCCCTAGACAAGACAAAAACACACATACCACCCTCGTCACACCCTGACCTAACCAAAATAATAAAGAAAACAAAGATAACTAAGGTCAGGGCGTGACAGTACCCCCCCCCCCCCCCAAAGGTGCTGACTCCCGGCCGCAAACGTAAACCTATATGGGAGGGTCTGGGTGGGCATCTAACCTCGGTGGCGGCTCTGGTTCTGGACGCCGCCCCCCTTCTTTACACTGAATCCGCTCTTGTAGCACAGACCCGTGGATCATCGTCGGAGGCTCTGGACTGCGGAACCTCGCCGTAGGCCCCGGGCTGGGGACCCTCGCTGCGTGGATCATCGCCGGATGTTCTGGACTGGAGACCGTCGCTGGAGACCCCGGGCTGGGGACCGTCGCTGGAGGCCCCGGACTAGAGATCGTCGTGGGAGGCGCCGGACTGGGGATCGTCGCTGGAGGCTCCGGACTGGGGATCGTCGCTGGAAGCTCTGGACTGGGGATCTTCGCTGGAGGCTCCGGACTGGGGATCGTCGCTGGAGGCTCCGGACTGGAGATCGTCGCTGGAGGCTCCGGACTGGGGATCGTCGCTGGAGGCTCCGGACTGGGGATCGTCGCTGGAGGCTCCGGACTGGGGATCGTCGCTGGAGGCTCCGGACTGGAGATCGTCACTGGAGGCTCCGGACTGGGGATCGTCTCTGGAAGCTCCGGACTGTGGCCCGCCGTTGGAGGTTCCGTACTGTGGCCCGTCATTGGAGGTTTCGGACTGTGGCCCGTCGTTGGAGGTTCCGGACTGTGGCCCGTCGTTGGAGGTTCTGGTTTGTGAACTGTCACCGGAAGCTCTGGACTGGGTACTGTCGCCGGACGCTCTGGACTGGGTACTGTCGCCAGACACTCTGGACTGGGTACTGTCGTCGGACGCTCTGGACAGCTATTTTCAGGTATCTCCAGAGATGTTTGATTGGGTTCAAGTCCGGGCTCCTACCCTCAATCCTAAATCCTGACTAGTCTCCCAGTCCCTGCCGCTGAAAAACATCTCCACAGCATGATGCTCACACCACCTGGCTTCACCGCAGGGATGGTGTGCCTGGTTTCCTCCAGACATAACGCTTGGGATTCAGGCCAAAGAGTTAAGTATTGGTTTCATCAGACCAGAGAATATTGTTTCTTATAGTCTGAGAGTCTTTAGGTGCTGGCTGTCATGTGCCTATTACTGAGGAGTGGCTTCCATCTGGACACTCTACAGTAAAGGCCTGATTGGTGGAGTGCTGCAGAGATGGTTGTCCTTTTGGAATTTTATCCAATCTCCACAGAGGAACTCTAGAGCTCTGTCAGAGTGACCATCGGGTTCTTGGTCACCTCCATGACCAAGGCCCTTCTCCCCCGATTGCTCAATTTGGCCGGACGGCCAGCTCTAGGAAGAGTCTTGGTGGTTCCAAACTTCTTCCATTTAAGAATGATGGAGGCCACTGTGTTCTTGGGGACCTTCAATGTTGCAGACATGTTTTGGTACCCTTCCCCAGATCTGTGGCTAAACACAATCCTGTCTCGGGGCTCTACAGACAATTCCTTCGACCTCATGGCTTAGGCTTTTGCTTTGACATGCACTGCAATTTCTACAAACCTGTTTTCGCTTACTCATTATGGGGTATTGTGTGTAGATTGATGAGGAATAAATATAATTTAATCCATTTTAGAATAAGGCTGTAACGTAACAAAATGTGGAAAAAGTCAAGGGGTCTGAATACTTTCCGAGCGTACTGATCAATTTGATCATTACGTTTATTGTCCCACACCTAACATGCTTTTATTGCAAATTGCAAATACACTTCACGTTATAACGCAGCATTACAGTCATAGGATATTCAATATTGTGTGCTACAAATGTGTTAGGGAGCAGGCGTCACTGAGTGAGAGGCGAGGAGGAATGTAGGTGTGTGTGAGTGGTGTCTGTGTAGTGTGTGTATTTCTTCTGTTTTGTCCCATTGTAACCTCATCTCTAGGGAACTGAGACAGAGGCATGTCAGTGTTTCCTCATCGTTCCCAGGGTGTGACAGTCTCTGAAGCTCTGAAGCCACCATTGGTGATGGGTGCAGCTGGGGCTTAGTGGCAACAATGGGCCTCTCTACACATATTTCACACGCACGCGCACGCACACCGCACGCACGCACGCACGCACACAAACACACACACACACACACACACACACACACACACACACACACACACACACACACACACACACACACACACACACACACACACACACACACACACACACACACACACACACACACACACACACACACAAAGGGACACCTATCACAAACACAGACCTTATTACACAAATAACAAAACTAAATCAATCATAAATGGACAATATTACCTTGTACTTACCACATACCCACATACATACATACTCACATACAAAAACACACAGGACTGCTGCATATCGAAAGACTGAATCTTCATTACAGGTTTCTGAAAATGTCTTTGGCATGAGGTCAGCACCAACTCTGTTTCCGAGTCTCACCCCTACAGCAGATTCCATTGTGGTGAAGCACAATAGCATTGAACAGAACAGAACCAGTTTAAGTCTAGATACCGAGAGCAACACCTCTTACCCATTGGCAAATACCTGAAGACATGCTGTGCCTTTACAGCAGTCACACCCCCCACAGTATTCTTCCTCCTACTATCTCTCTAATTAGTGTTGCAACATGTGGGTTTTGCTTTCCTCTGGATTCCTCATCATTTGGTCACTTCTCTGTCACCTATCCCTTTGAAGGGTGTTTTGCATTTCAAGGGACAAGGAAGGAATTCATTTCAAATAAATAATTTCAAGGTTAATTACATGGTAATAACCAGTTAGGTGAATAGCATGGTACATTTAAGGAAAGTATACAGTTTTACTGTATTCTAAAATGAGAAAGTGTGGAGGAAGTTTGCATAAGAAAACCAGATAAGTTGATTCAAGATTTACAACCTCAATATTTACAACAAATGAGGGTGACTTGATTTTGCCATATGCCTGGCTGCCCACCAGCCTTTACCTCTTGCACATGCACGAAGATAGACATACATCTTACTGACAAGTATAATTGAATGTGAAAGGATTAGCTACAGTCTGCATCAGAAGAGAGAACCTCATATCAAGGGTCAATACCAATAAAGTACTATGTATAAACCCTGGATTGCTGATGCTTTGTACTGGTCATTGAGAGGCTTTGAAGCTACCTGTCAGTCATATTGGCACTCCTCAGTAGGAGTAGTCATCCACAGGAATGAATGGAATTGTACAGTATTTCAATTAAATGTTTCAAAGATAAAATTACATGTGTTTAAGTTCTTAGCACTCATTGCCATGGTTGCCATTAAGTTTGCTTGTGACACAACAGTGGTAGGCCTGATCACCGACAATGATGAGACAGCCTATCGGGAGGAGGTCTTTAGAACTGTCAGTGTGGTGCCAGGACAACAACCTCTCCCTCAGTGTGAGCAAGACAAAGGAGCTGATCGTGGACTACAGGAAAAAGCGGGCCGAACAGGCCCCCATTAACATCGACGGGTCTATAGTGGAGCGGGTTGAGAGTTTCAAGTTCCTTGGTGTCCACATCACCAACGAACTATCATGGTCCAAACACACCAAGACAGTCATAAAGAGGGCACGACAAAGAGGGTCTCCCCCTCGGGAGACTGAAAAGATTTGGCATGGGTCCCCAGATCCTCAAAAAGTTCTACAGCTGCACCATCGAGAGCATCCTGACTGGTTGATTCACTGCCTGGAATGGCAACTGCTCGGGATCTGAGCGTAAGGCGCTACAGAGGGTAGTGCGTATGGCCCAGTACATCACTGGGGGCCAAGCATCCTGCCATCCAGGACCTATATAATAGGCGGTGTCAGAGGAAAGCCCATAAAATTGTCAGAGACTCCAGTCACCCAAGTCATAGTCTGTTTTCTCTGCTATCGCACAGCGAGCGGTACCGGAGTGCTAAGTCTAGGACTAAAAGGCTCCTTAACAGCTTCTACCCCCAAGCCATAAGACTGCTGAACAATTAATCAAATGGCCACCAGACTATTTACATTGATCCACCTCCATTTGTTTTGTACACTGCTGCTACTCATTATTTATTATCTATGCATAGTCACTTCACCCCTACCTCCATTTACAAATTACCTCAAATAACATGTACCCCCGCACACTGACTCGGTACCGGTACCCCCTGTATATTGCCTCGTTATTGTTATTTTATTGTGTTATTTTTTATTACTTTTTACTTTAGTTTATTTGGTAAATATTTTCTTAACTCTTCTTGAACTGCACTGTTGGTTAATCAGTTAGGGTCAAGGTAGTGGAATGGGGTGGTGAATTTACGTTTTTATGAAATAGTGGTATATAGGTGTAGGTTTAGTGGTACAATTGTTTCCTTTTCTCCCTTCCTTTTATTTTTGTATCACAAAAAGGTCCAAATGTGACGTGTCGACCACACACTACCGCACAGTAGGTGGCGGCATGAACAAACAAAATGTTCGAACGACATAATACCAAAGAAGAAGATCACTCTGGGTTTGCAGCGTCCATTCTGTTTGTCCTTATCCGTGCGCTGTAGCTAGCTAGGAAGTTGATGTCATCAAATTTCACATGATGTGTAGCGACGTCCAAACATCAAAACATTGCTAGCAAATTGTAAAAAGAAATGGATAGTAAAAATATTATTCCATTAAATAACGACAGTAGACGCTGTATTTTCTTTAAAACAGATTCTGACGACTATCGATGTGTAAGTAGCTTCGTACAGTACCTAGCTAACAACAATATACAATGGGCATGGGGAGATAACCAGTTATCTAGCTAGCTAGCATGCTAACTGTTGCATTTTTGTTGACAGATCCATCATTTATTCTAACTGTCTGTGTTTACCAATAATACACGTGACTAGTGCTGGCAGCTTTAAGTAATTCATTTGTTACTTATCTGGAAAGTCGGCTAGTTAGTGACCGACTGGTATTAAAATGGGTGCCATACTGTAGGTAACGTTAGTTGGTTGGTTAGCTAATATCATGCTGGCTAACAACTTGTGTATGCTGGCCAAGTGTGGCATTGGTGTTGTCAGTTCCTTTGACTGACTGCGTTATGACAAGTGAGTAGCAAGCTTTGTTTTTTCTTTTGACAGCTGAAAATGTTGGGCAACCATAATTCCTCATCATAACATTATTATAGCTGATTTATATGTGATAGCTGGTGTTCACTGGTTTCAGCGTCCCTGTGCTGTGTGTGTGTTTGTTTGGTATCTTACTAAGTACATTTACATGCACACTAATAATTTGATATTAAACTGATTATGACATTAGTCATGTAAACACCTTACTCTGCTTATCTTAATCGGCATAAGGTCATAATCGAAGTAAATATACGCCGATTAAAACACCTGGTTTTCTGAGCAATCGTTTGAATTATTTGGACATCTTAATCCGCGTTCCAGTGGTGTATTTGATCTGCGCATGTGCCAGCACCGGGTAACGTTAGCGCAAACTTCCCTCTTAAAGCCATTTTATGCTTGATCCGAAAATGTCGGAGACGCCATATGGATGGTGTGACGCAATTGCAGAGCTTCCGGAGTCATGCAGGGGCCAAAATGACCTCCGTAACGCTCAAATTATGTAACAAAAAGGAGGGCTCCGTAAAGCTCCACATTGACATGACTTGTTGGCATAAGTTTCTGTATAAACACAAACTCACTTCCTTGACAACTTCCTTCACAACAGTTATGCGCTGCTTCCACAAAGCGCAAGAAGTATGAATACCCTGACTTCTGTAGAGACCACATCACTGTAAATGCTGCATGGCTAATGCAGATGACAGATTGACCATGCAACGCCTTTTACCCGGGAGTGAAGTATGCATCTTATAATTAGTTTTCACGTTTATCAAAAGTTCCATCAGTAGCTTGATTTCAGATATATCCATGTAAACAGGATAATTAGGGAAATCCTTCTTGCAAACCATGTGAACTTTTTAAACTAACTATTATATTAACCTGACTATCCACAATAATTTAATTATTGTGTGTAACCGTGCTCACTGTCTCTCTTATAATGGTGTTCTGATGGTATAGAATGACATCAGCAGTGGTCACCTTCCTCAGTATCAGAGCACTGATGCTACACACACACTGGGCACACTATTCTCAGGGCAATTGCAAGTGTGTATGTGTATGGGCAGTGCTGGAAAGCATTGCAATCAGATCCAAAATTGTAGGTGTGTCTTAATGTCTGTCTTTGTATGTAGGCTATTGAAACAGCATATCACACAAAACACCTGGCTCAAAGTTGTCATTGGGTGTATATAGACAGAAAAAGCAATCACCTAATTTACACATGAACGATAGAGTAATGGCTTTGCAATCTGATCCAATGTTTTTTGATTTGTGCGTGTGTTTCTATGGTCTGTCTGTGTCTCCATCTTCTTATTGTCTGTATCTAAACGGTATCTCATATGAACCACCCGGCTCGGCTCCAAGTTGTCATCAGGTGTAGACAGACAGACAGTGCAGTGGCCTACTTTACACAGGAATGCTGCAGTAATGTTGTCCAGCCAAGAGCCCAAATAAACCACTGTTTGGCAGACATGCAATTGCTCCCATCTCACACCGGAAGCTGTCTTCCTAATCAGCCAACCTTGTTAAAGATGCCCAGTTACCAAATAGGCCTAGACTTACATCTGTCACAGAATGAACAGATCTTTTGTCAGATGAAAAGTAGGCCTAATAGGCTAACCTATATATAGGGCATTTTGATTTTTCGATTATTGAATTTGAATTTCTAATCACTTCCTGAATCAAAATAGAATCAACCCCAACCCTGATACACATTTTGCACAGATGCAAACATACAGTGGCTTGTGAAAGTATTCACCCCCGTGGCATTTTTCCTATTTGGGGCCTTACAACCTGGAATTAAAATATACTTTTTGGGGGGTTTGTATAATTTGATTTACACAACATGCCTACCACTTTGAAGATGCAAAATATTTTTTATTGTAAAACAAACAAGAAATACGACAAGAAAACAACTTGCGCGTGTATAACTATTCACCCCCCAAAGTCAATACTTTGTAGAGCCTCCTTTTGCAACAATTACAGCTGCAAGTCTCTTGGGGTATGTCTAGCCTCTGGGACTTTTGCCCATTCTTCAAGGCAAAACTGCTCCAGCTCCTTCAAGTTGGATGGGTTCCGCTGGTGTACAGCGATCTTTAAGTCATACCACAGATTCTCAATTGGATTGAGTTCTGGGCTTTGACTAGGCCATTCCAAGACATGTAAATGTTTCCCCTTGAACCACTCGAGTGTTGCTTGAGCAGTATGCTTAGGGTCATTGTCCTGCTGGAAGGTGAACCTACATTCCAGTCTCAAATCTCTGGAAGACTGAAACAGGTTTCCCTCAAGAATTTCCCTGTATGTAGCGCCATCCATCATTCCTTCAATTCAGACCAGTTTCTCAGTCCCTACCGATGAAAGACATTCCCACAGCATGATCCTGCCACCACCATGCTTCACTGTGGGGATGCGAGGTGTTGGGTTTGCGCCAGACATAACGTTTTCCTTGATGGCCAAAAAGCTACATTTTAGTCTCATCTGACCAGAGTACCTTCTTCCATATGTTTGGGAGTCTCCCACATGCCTTTTGGCGAACACCAAACATGTTTGCTTATTTTTTTCTTTAAGCAATGGCTTTTTTTCTGGCCACTCTTCCATAAAGCCCAGCTCTGTGGAGTATACGGCTTAAAGTGGTCCTATGGACAGATACTCCAATCGCCGCTGTGGAGCTTTGCAGCTCCTTCAGGGTTATCTTTGGTCTCTTTGTTGCCTCTGATTAATGCCCTCCTTGCCTGGTCTGTGAGTTTTAGTGGGCGGCCCTCTCTTGGAAGGTTTGTTGTGGTGCCATATTCTTTCCATTTTCGAATAATGGATTTAGTGGTGCTCTGTGGGATATTCAAAGTTTCTGATATTTTTGATAACCCAACCCTGATCTGTACTTCTCCACAACTTTGTCCCTGACCTGTTTGGCTAGCTCCTTGGTCTTCATGGTGCCCCTTGCTTTGTGGTGTTGCAGACTCTGGGGCCTTTCAGAACAGGTGTGTATAAATACAGTTGAAGTCGGAAGTTCACATACACTTAGGTTGGAGTCATTAAAACAAATTTTTCAACCACTCCACACATTTCTTGTTAACAAACTATAGTTTTGACAAGTTTTTTTAGGACATCTACTTTGTGCATGACACAAGTAATTTTTCCAACAATTGTTTACAGACATATTATTTCACTTATAATTCACTGTATCACAATTCCAGTGGGTCAGAAGTTTACATACACTAAGTTGACTTTGCCTTTAAACAGCTTGGAAAATTCCAGAAAATGATGAAATGTCTTTAGAAGCTTCTGATAGGCTAATTGACATCATTTGAGTCAATTGGAAGTGTACCTACGGATGTATTTCAAGGCCTATTTTCAAACTCAGTGCCTCTTTGTTTGACATCATGGGAAAGTCAAAAGAAATTAGCCAAGACCTCAAAAAAGAAATCGTAGACCTCCACAAGTCTGGTTCACCCTTTGGAGCAATTTCCAAACGCCTGAAGGTACCACGTTCATCTGTACAAACAATAGTATGCAAGTATAAACACTATGGGACCACACAGCCGTCATACCGCTCAGGAAGGAGACACGTTCTGTCTCCTAGAGATGAACGTACTTTGGTGCGAAAAGTGCAATTCAATCCCAGCACAACAGCAAAGGACCTTGTGAAGATGCTGGAGGAAACGGGTACAAAAGTATCTATATCCACAGTGAAACGAGTCCTATATTGACATAACCTGAAAGGCCGCTCAGCAAGGAAAAAGCCACTGCTCCAAAACCGCCATAAGAAAGCCAGACTGGTTTGCAACTGCACATGGGGACAAAGATTGTACTTTTTGAAGAAATGTCCACTGACCTGATGAAACAAAAATATAACTGTATGGCCATAATGACCATCATTATGTTTGGAGGAAAAAGGGGGAGGCTTGCAAGCCGAAGAACCCCATCCCAATCGTGAAACACGGGGGTGGCAGCATCATGTTGTGGGGGTGCTTTGCTGCAGGAGGGACTGGTGCACTTCACAAAATAGATGGCATCATGAGGCAGGAAAATTATGTGGATATATTGAAGCAACATCTCAAGACATCAGTCAGGAAGTTAAAGCTTGGTCGCAAATGGGTCTTCCAAATGGACAATGACACCAAGCATACTTCCAAAGTTGTGGCAAAATGGCTTAAGGACAACAAAGTCAAGGTATTGGAGTGGCCATCACAAAGTCCTGAACTCAATCCCATAGAAAATCTGTGGGCAATACTGAAAAATCGTGTGCGAGCAAGGACACAAGCCTATAAACCTGACTCAGTTACAGCAACTCTGTCAGGAGGAATAGGCCAAAATTCACCCAACTTATTGTGGGAAGCTTGTGGAAGGCTACCTGAAACGTTTGTCCCAAGTTAAACAATTGAAAGGCAATGCTACCAAATAATTATTGAGTGTATATAAACTTCTGACCCACTGGGAATGTGATCAAAGAAATAAAAGCTGAAATAATAGTCACCCAACTATTATTCTGACATTTCACATTCTTAAAATAAAGTGGCGATCCTAACTGACCTAAGACAGGGAACCTAAGAAATTGAATTTAAATGTATTTGGCTAAGGTGTATGTACACTTCAACTGTATACTGAGATCATGTGACAGGTCATGTGACACTTAGATTGCACACAGGTGGACTTTAACTAATTATGTGACTTCTGAAGGTAATTGGTTGTTTAGGGGCTTATTTAGGGGCTTCATAGCAAAGGGGGTAAATACATATGCAGCACCAATCCCCCCCCCCCCCCCGGGTTGTAATGCAACAAAATAGGAAAAACGCCAAGGGAGATGAATACTTTTGCAAGGCACTGTATTATGTAAATATGGCCATTAGGTGCGCAAATTAATTGATCCCGTGTTAGTTTTTACAGTAGGCCTTTAGCCCATGGTCAAACAAAATATTGTGAAACTGAAAAAACGACAGTCTTGGTAGGATAAGAAGTGTGTGTGTGTGTGGTTACTAGTTTGTAAACAAAGAGACAGTGTAAACATTGCAGTTGTGGGTGTGATTGAAATCTAGCGTCCCAGTTTCCTGATAGCGATGGAATTTAGGCTTACGAGTGTTTTAATGATGCATCGTTTCAACAACGGCCGAAGATGTAACATGCCTTTCACAAAACACTAAGCTGGGAGAACATTTGCTAAGAGCGTCACGACGTGTCGATACTGATAGGATCGAAAGAAAAGCAACGCTGCTCTCAGATCAGCTTTCTCCCATAAAATCTTACCTTAACATTCTAATTATTCCACAATACTGACGACGGATCAGCTTCTAGAGAGATATTATCTCCTATGGCTGCAAATATCGAGGCAGCTTATTCTAATAGTTATAAGCATTGCCCTATAATTAACCTATAAAAATGCACTCAATCAAGATTTGGCACATCATTGCGCACTTGTTGTTACACATCATGAAATATATTGAGGCAACATTTTCAGACAGTAGCCTACAATTACTAAAATATAACAAAATTTAATTATCATGAAATTTATTTCAATGTGATTGAAATACTATATATACAAAAGTATTTGGATACCCCTTGAAATTTGTGGATTTGGCTATTTCAGCCACACCGTTGCTGACAGGTGTAATAAATCGAGCACCACTCCATGCAATCTCCATAGACAAACATTGGCCGTAGAATTGCCTTACTGAAGAGCGCAGTAACTTTCAATGTGGCACTGTCCTTGGATGCCACCTTTCCAACAAATCAGTTTGTCAAATGTCTGCCCTGCTAGAGTTGCCCCGGTCAACTGTAAGTGCTGTTATTGTGAAGTGGAAACGTCTAGGGGGAACAACGGCTCAGCCGCAAAGTGGTAGGCCACACAAGCTCACCGAACGGGACCGCCGAGGGCTTGAAGAGCGTGTTGTGTAAAAATCGTCTGTCCTCGGTTGCAACACCCCCCCGCCAAGTTCCAAACTGCCTCTGGAAGCAACGTTAGTACAAGAACTGTTAGTCGGGAGTTAAATGAAATGGGTTTTCGGGGCCGAGCTGTCGCACACAAGCCTAAGATCCCTATGCACAATGCCAAGCATCGGCTGGAGTGGTGTAAAGCTCGCTGCCATTGGACTCTGGAGCAGTGGAAGTGACGAATCACGCTTCACCATCTGTCAGTCCGACTGATGAATCTGGGTTTGGCGGATACAAGGAGAACGCTACCTTCCCCAATGCATAGTGCCAACTGTAGAGTTTGTTGGAGGAGAAAGAATGGTCTCGGTGGCTGTTTTTCATTGTTTGGGCTAGTCTCCTTAGTTCCAATGAAGGAAAATGTTAACGCTACAGCACACAATGACATTCTAGACTATTCTGTGCTTCCAACTTTGTGGCAACAGTTTGGAAGGCCCTACCCTGTTTCAGCATGACAATGACTGCACTAAACAAGGTCCATACAGAAATGGGTTGTCAAGATCGGTGTGGAAGAACTTGACTGGCCTGCATAGAGCCCTGACCTCAACCCCATCGAACACCTTTGGGATGTATTGGAACGCCGACTGCGAGCCAGGTCTAATCGCCCAACATCAGTGCCCGACATCCCAAATGCTCTTGTGGCTGAATGGAAGCAAATCCCAGCAGCAATGTTCCAACATCTAGTGGAAGCCTTCCCAGAAGAGTGGAGGCTGTTTTAGCAGCAAAGGGGGGACCAACTCCATATAAATGCCCATAATTTTGGAATGAGATGTTTGACGAGCAGTTGTCCAGATACTTTTGGTCTTGTAGTATGCATGTATAAAGGGATGTAGCCTATACTGTATTTTTCTTTTAATGCAGTCGTCATCTCAATTTTCATTTGAAGCATATTTTTATCCTGGGTTTGTAACAATTGCAAAGACATTAGTTACTTTGTATTGAAGTCAACTTGGTTCTGGAGTTGTCGGCGGTCACAGGGAGACAGATCAACTTCTTGATTCTTTGTTTAGTGGAGATCTGTGTATAAAGTAATGCAAAAAGCATCTAACTTAGCTGTTCTACGATTGGTCTGAGGTAAATAACAAGGGTCTTTAAGTGCAACTTTAGTAACGATTGTTTTTGGAGACAGCTCTGGGATATAACGGTGAATTTAGGCTTAAAATGCTTTTGGGAATCCAGGGCCCGGTCTTTATTATTAATCAGGTTGAGTTCCCTGTGCCTATCTCTCCCATGGGCAACACTGTCACTGTGGAAGGTCACTCACAGGAGCCCTGTTCTGCCGACTGCAGTGCGTGTGTGTGTCTTTGTCATGTTTATTCTATGATTCTCTCAGCCCCGAATGGAGGGCCCCTCAAGACGCTCGAGGGTGCTATTTAGCTGTTATGCATGCTTCACATTCTCAACTCTCTCTTTGTATCTGTCTCTCTTTCCCGCTCTCTCTGTCTCTGTTTGTCCCCTTTTCTGTTTGTGTGCATGTGTCTCTGTCTGTCTGTCTCTCTCTCTCTTTCTCTCTCTCATTTCTCTTTCTCTCTCATGTTTATAGTTTGAATGCAAGCCAAAGTACATAGTCCTACAAAGGCCCTAGGTTATAAAACCATGCATGCCGTTGAAAAAAGGGCTCCCACAGAGTGACAGGTACATGCATCCTAATGTAAAACAGGTTTCCTCTAGGTTGATCCTTATCTCTCTGTTGTTTGTGTGCGTATGTCTACACTTTAGCCCTTAGCAATGATTCTAATCCTAACCTTCTGGTAGAGATGGAAAAGCTTTCCCCTATGCCTCATGATTATGTGTCTATTCAGTAGCCATTTGTTTTGCAAACTCTGCAATCACATGAGCGCTACATAAATATTGCTAACCATACAATGGTCTCTGGCAGGTGCACACTTGAATGACTGTAAAGAATAACTACACCCAAAAATAGAAATTTCTTAGATTATTCCCAGACCTCAAAAGTGGTCTCCTGAGGTGGTTTAAGCATTGTTGTGGACTAAGAACATCCATTTTTTATTTATTATTTTTTTAAATGTGATTTTAGGAGCTCAAATTGGACCTCCAGCTGTCCCATAGTAATGAATGTGTCGTATCAGGACGAGACAGACAGGCAGGCAGCTATTCTCAGCCAATCGAAATCATGAGTCAGCTGGCATCAATTTTATGGATATACAGTGCATTTGGAAAGTATTCAGACCCCTTCCCCTTTTCTACATTTTTTTACATTGCAGACTTTTTCAAAAATTTATGAAATGGTATATTTCATCCATCTACACACAATACCCCATAATCACAAAGCAAAAACTGTTTTTTAGAAATTTTTGCAAATGTGTTTAAAATAAAAAACAGACCTTATTTACATAATTATTCAGACCCTTTGCTATGAGTCTCAAATTGAGCTCTGGTGCATCCTGTTTCCATTGATCATACTTGAGATGTTTCTACAACTTGATTGGAGTCCACCTGTGGTACATTCAATTGATTGGACATGATTTGGAAAGGCACACACCTGTCTATATAAGGTCTCACAGTTGACAGTGCATGTCAGAGCAAAATCCAAGCAATGAGGTCTACGGAATTATCCATAGGGCTCCGAGACTGGATTATGTGTAGAGGCACAGGTCTGGGGAAGGGAACCAAAATATTTATGCAGCATTGATGGTCCCCAAGAACACAGTGGCCTCCATCATTCTTAAATTGAAGAAGTTTGGAACCATCAAGACTCTTCCTAGAGCTGGCCGCCCGGCCAAACCTGAGCAATCGGGGGAGAAGGGTCTTGGTCAGGGAGTTGACCAAGAACCTGATGGTCACCCAGACAGAGCTCCAGAGTTCCTCTGTGGACTTGACAACCCGCTTGGAGTTTGCCAAAAGGCACCTAAAGGATGCCGCTGAAAAACATGATGCTGCCACCACCATGCTTCACCGTAGGGATGGTGCCAGGTTTCCGCCAGACGTGGCGTTTGGCATTATGGCCAAAGAGCTCAATCTTTGGTTTCATCAGACCAGAGAATCTTGTGAATCCTGGGACCTTGAGACTAGTCAGGATCGAAGGAAAGATAAATGGAGCAACAGTACAGAGGGATCCTTGAGGAAAACCTGCTCCAGAGCGATCAGGACCTCAGACTGGGGCGAAGGTTGACCTTCCAACAGGGGAACGACCCTAAGCACACAGCCAAGGCAACGCAGGAGTGGCTTCGGGGCAAGTCTCTGAATGTGCTTGAGTGGCCCAACTAGAGCCCAGAATTGAACTCAATCAAACATCTCTTGAGAGACCTGAAAATAGCTGTGCAGCGACGCTCCCCATCCAACCTGACAGAGCTTGAGAGGATCTGCAGAGAAGAATGGGAGAAACTCCACAAATACGCGTGTGCCAAGCTTGTAGCATCATACCCAAGAAGACTTGAGGCTGTAATCACTGCCAAAGGTGCTTCAACAAAGTACTGAGTAAAGGGTCTGAATACTTATGTAAATGCAATATTTCAGTTGATATTGAAAATAAAGGGAATTCACATGAGCTCCACAATGCCTATTCCACCAACACGCCACCAAGAATTTCCAGCACACAGCTTTGACCTACTATAATAGCTATGTTGGTATTGTACTTCAAACTATGTGTAGGCAGGTTGCTTAGCATTCAAAACATTTTCAAACAGCCTAATTCATACCCTTAGAGGAGGTGCTTCCAAAATAATGTGATTTGTACCGTATACAAGGTAAATTATTGGATTCTTCACACACCACAGTAAGACATTATCCCATTACGCAACCATTTCATGCTTTTCAAAAAATGTCATGAAAGCAAGCTTTGCTTTTATACTTACAAGTCCATCAGGCTTGGTTGAGTTGTTTTGTCTTGTAGTAATGTGGTGCATGCATGTATTTCCTTAAACCTTTATTTTAGCAATACATGTAATTGAAAAATAATAATCATTCTTTTTTGGTCAGTAGGTACCCAGCAAAACAACAGGACACAGTAGCTGTTGGACACAGTAGCTTAAATAGATAGAGCCTGTCTTCATTCCTGATTTCTGTAACTGTTAGCTTACCTGTGTAATATTGACATAAGCTCAGAACCACTTGTGTTTTGAACATGGTCCTGTTTTATCAATTGCTGTGCTGAACAAAGGGCAGTTCATTACCTCTGTCAAAACAAAATGTATCTTAAAGTTGCCATATGTCACTTTCTGGGCGTCCTGACCAAATTCACATGTGTGTTATAGATCAGTCAATCTCATTGAAAGCAAGTCTTAAGAAGCAGTAGATCTGTTCTATGTCCGCTATTTCAATGCTTCCCTTAAGTTTCATTTTTTGCGTCTTTTACTTTTAGTTTTGTACACCAGCTTCAAACAGCTGAAAATACAATATTTTTGGTTATGGAAAATATATTTCAAATGGGTTTAGATTATTCTCTACACCAGGTATTCCCAAACTAGGGTATGCATATGGCAATGCCGTCGAGGGTACGCTAAATAAAAATGTGATTCACATTGAAAAATAATCTACAGTGGGGAGAATTCCGGCTATTGCATGATACACTGCCGATTTTGCAGGTTTTCCTACTTACAAAGCATGTAGAGGTATTTAATTTTTATCATCGGTACACTTCAACTGTGAGAGACGGAATCTAAAACAAAAATCCAGAAAATCACATTGTATGATTTTTAAGTAATTAATTTGCATTTTATTGTGTGACATAAGTATTTGATCACCTACCAACCAGTAAGAATTCTGGCTCTCACAGACCTGTTAGTTTTTCTTTAAGAAGCCCTCCTGTTCTCCACTCATTACCTGTATTAACTGCACCTGTTTGAACTCGTTACCTGTATACAAGACACCTGTCCACACACTCAATCAAACAGACTCCAACCTCTCCACAATGGCCAAGACCAGAGAGCTGTGTAAGGACATCAGGGATAAAATTGTAGACCTGCACAATGCTGGGATGGGCTACAGGACAATAGGCAAGCAGCTTGGTGAGAAGGCAACAACTGTTGGCGCAATTATTAGAAAATGGAAGAAGTTCAAGATGACGGTCAATCACCCTCGGTCTGGGGCTCCATGCAAGATCTCACCTCGTGGGGCATCAATGATCATGAGGAAGGTGAGCGATCAGCCCAGAACTACACGGCAGGACCTGGTCAATGACCTGAAGAGAGCTGGGACCACAGTCTCAAAGAAAACCATTAGTAACACACTACGCCGTCATGGATTAAAATCCTGCAGAGCACGCAAGGTCCCCCTTGCTCAAGCCAGCGCATGTCCAGGCCCGTCTGAAGTTTGCCAATGACCATCTGGATGATCATTGATGGGAGAAGGTCATGTGGTCTGATGAGACAAAAATATAGCTTTTTGGTCTAAACTCCACTCACAGTGTTTGGAGGAAGAAGAAGGATGAGTACAACCCCAAGAACACCATCCCAACCGTGAAGCATGGAGGTGGAAACATCATTCTTTGGGGATGCTTTTCTGCAAAGGAGACAGGACGACTGCACCGTATTGAGGGGAGGATGGATGGGGCCATGTATCGTGAGATCTTGGCCAACAACCTCCTTCCCTCAGTAAGAGCATTGAAGATGGGTCGTGGCTGGGTCTTCCAGCATGACAACGACCCGAAACACACAGCCAGGGCAACTAAGGAGTGGCTCCGTAAGAAGCATCTCAAGGTCCTGGAGTGGCCTAGCCAGTCTCCAGACCTGAATCCAATAGAAAATCTTTGGCGGGAGCTGAAAGTCCGTATTGCCCAGCGACAGCCCCGAAACCTGAAGGATCTGGAGAAGGTCTGTATGAAATCCCCGCTGCAGTGTGTGCAAACCTGGTCAAGAACTACAGGAAACGTATGATCTCTGTAATTGCAAACAAAGGTTTCTGTACCAAATATTAAGTTCTGCTTTTCTGATGTATCAAATACTTATGTCATGCAATAAAATGCAAATTAATTACTTAAAAATCATACAATGTGATTTTCTGGATTTTTGTTTTAGATTCCGTCTCTCACAGTTGAAGTGTACCTATGATAAAAATTACAAACCTCTACATGCTTTGTAAGTAGGAAAACCTGCAAAATCGGCAGTGTATCAAATACTTGTTCTCCCCACTGTATATGTTTATTTGTATTTTTTTTTTTTCACATTTTCAAACAGTCCAATTTTATATTTTCCAACGGGGCTATACAGTTGGGTGAGTTTTTGTCTCGCCTGAGTAGCCTCGTTTCACTGCCAAAAATGTAATTAAACCATCTAGTGTTCAGCGAAATAACAACACAATGTCAAATAATTAACATCCAATCACAGTAACCGTTAATCTCTCGCGGGACTTCCATTAACGGTCCGTCTGCAGCCAAACGTAGCTGCTGCTCAATCTGTTTGCTCGAAAATTGATAAATGGTTAAAAATAAGTAAGGCCTGCGTCCATCGAGACACATACCAGTTCTACTGGTAGTACTGCTACTACCAGCAGTACTACACCTGCACCTGTCGACGACACAAGTTGTTCTGCTTCCACGAGCACATCCAGTGCTAGCATCAGTAATTCTACGTTTGTTGTTAGCCCAGCTAGCATGGACACGAACAGTTGTGAATCTGATGCAACCGAAGAGCTACTGCCTCCTTACCCGGGAAAGCACGGGAGTTTTTTGAGCGAGAATTAAGACGACTTTCGAGTAGTAAGACATTTATAAAAGCAACAGGGTCTAGAAGCGTCTTATATGTTGAGCTACCGAGTGGCTAGGACAGGCAAGCCCCATACCATTGTGGATGACTTAATTCTTCCTGCTGCCGTGGATATGGCTGGGACAATGCTGGGGGAAAAGGGCCAAAAAACGAACAGATAATGCCATCATCAAACCCTACTGTTTCACGACGCATCAGTGACATGGCAGGAGATGTTTTGAAACAATTACTGCTTCGCATACAAGGCAATGAATTATATACGTTACAGCTGGATGAGTCAACACACGTGGCGGGCCTGGCACAGCTCCTGGTATCTGTCCATTACAATTATGGGGGCTCAATTAAGGAAGACATCCTCTTTTGCAAACCACTGGAAACCAGGACAACAGGAGAGGATATTTTTAAAGTACTGGACAGCTTTGTGACATCAAATGGATGTTTTGGTATCTGTACTGATGGTGCAAAAGCCATGACAGGAAGACATAGTGGAGTGGTAACGCACGTGCAAGCAGTTGTTCCCGATGCCACTTGTGTACACTGCAGCATCCACCGAGAGGCTCTTGCTGCCAAGGGAATGCCTGACAGCTTGAAAGACATTTTGGACATTACAGTGAAAATGGTTAACTTTGTTAAAGCAAGGCCGCTGAACTCTTGTGTATTTTCTTTACTATGCCATGATATGGGCAGCAACCATGTAACACTTTTACAACAATCAGATGTGCGCTGGTTATCAAGGGGCAAAGTATTGACATGTTTTTTTTAATTGAGAGATGAGCTTAAAGTTTTCTTTACTGACCATCATTTTCACTTGTCTGACTGCTTGCATGATGATGAGTTTCTCACACGACTGGCCTAACTGGGTGATGTTTTTCTCGCATGAATGATCTGAGTCTAGGATTACAGGGACTCGCCGCAAATATATTCAATGTGCGGGACAAAATTGAGGCTATGGATAAGAAGTTGGAGCTCTTTTCTGTCTGTATTAACAAGGACAACACACAGGTCTTTCCATCATTGTATGATTTTTTGTGTGCAAATGAACACAAGCTTACGGACAATGTCAATTGTGATATAGCAAAGCTCCTGAGTGAGTTGTGCGCAATTACGCAGGTACTTTCCCAAAACAGATGACAAACTGGATTCGTTATCCCTTTCATGACCTGCCTCCAATCCACTTACCGATATCTGAACAAAAGAGCCTCATTGAAATTGCAACAAGCGGTTCTGTGAAAATGGAATTTAATCATAAGCCACTGCCAGATTTCTGGATAGGGCTACACTCAGAGTATTCTGTCTTGGCAAATTGCGCTGTTAAGACACTGATGCCTTTTGCAACCACGTACCTATGTGAGTGTGGATTCTCGGCCCTCACTAGCAGGAAAACTAAATACAGGCACAGTCTGTGTGTGGAAAATGATTTAAGACTGAGGCTCTCTCCAATAACCCCCAACATTGCAGAGTTATATGTATCCTTTCAAGTACATCTTTCTCATTAACCTGTGGTGAGTTATTCACATTTTTTTATGAACAAATAAAGTTTTACACGTAAGATGGCTAAATAAAGAGCAAAATTGTTGATTTATTGTTATATTATTATTTGTGCCCTGGTCCTATAAGAGCTCTTTGTCACTTCCCACGAGCCGGGTTGTGACAATAACTCACACTCATTCTTATGTTTAATAAATGTATTGTAGGCCTCCCGGGTGGCGCAGTGGTCTAGAGCACTGCATCGCAGTGCTAACTGCGCCACCAGAGTCTCTGGGTTCGCCCCCAGGCTCTGTCGCAGCCGGCCGCGACCGGGAGGTCCGTGGGGCGACGCACAATTGGGCTAGCGTCGTCCGGGTTAGGGAGGGTTTGGCCGGTAGGGATTTCCTTGTCTCATCGCGCTCCAGCGACTCCTGTGGCGGGCTGGGCGCAGTGCGCGCTAACCAAGGGGGCCAGGTGCACGGTGTTTCCTCCGACACATTGGTGCGGCTGGCTTCCGGGTTGGAGGCGCGCTGTGTTAAAGAAGCAGTGCGGCTTGGTTGGGTTGTGCCTCGGAGGACGCATGGCTTTCGACCTTCGTCTCTCCCGAGCCCGAACGGGAGTTGTAGCGATGAGACAAGATAGTAATTACTAGCGATTGGATACCACGAAAATTGGGGAGAAAAGGGGATAAAATAAAAAAAAATACAATAAAAATAAATAAATGTATTGTATAGTGTGTGTGTGTGTGGCAGGCTTACAATGATGTCAAAAAACAACAATTTAGAGTGCGCTGACCCTGGTGCTAGAGGGGGTACCGCAGTTGGAGGTTGAATATTTGAAGGGGTATGGGACTATAAAGTTTGGGAACCACTGCTCTACACTATACTTAATTGTTTGTCACATAAACTGAAATTTGGCAAACTATTTGAATTTTAGAAACCAGGAAAAGGCGGAGCGATGTATGCATAGTGTATCTTTTAAAGTTATGTTTGTACTTATACTTCTTTTTGCTCTAAAGATGGTGACGCGACTATAATACACATATACAATAGGCCTATATCTAAAAATAATACAGCCAAATGATATACATATTTTTAATAGAAGTCCATTATCCCTCCGAAGAGTATGAATTAGGCTGTTTGAAAAGGTTCTGAATGCTAAGCAACCTGCCTACAGATAGTTTGAAGTACAATACCAACATAGCTATTGTGGTAGGTCAAAGCTGTCTGCTGGAAATTCTTGGTAGAGCATTGGTGGAATAGGCATTGTGGTGCTCGTGTGTATTTGCTTTCTTTTTCGGCTTCAGACCAATGCCTACTTCTCACTTAAAACATTGTTTTTTGTTTTCATGGTTTTTACACCAGAATGTGATTTTCTGTTAAAGAGGAACTGCACCCACTGATTTGTCTTAGTTTTTCGACTTCCTATTAACACATAGGCTAATTGTAGTAAATGCCAGGTTAAAAAAATACCACCTGAAACAGGATGGTAAATAAAGCCATACCAAATGTTGTGTTCCCCTCCACAGGTGGTGATTCTCACAGTGAAGCGAGCCACAGGCACCTTCTCACTGATAGGATGGTGAGTATTAGTTCAACCACCTTTTACATTATTGCCCAATTAATCAAAGAGATTTAATTAAGATAATAAACTGATTGACATCTCTTGGCTTTGTCTCAAGTAGCGCTCTTCAATCCTGGGGGACCTACATTGTTTGTAGGCCTCGGTTCCATCCCAGTACTCACTAGGCTTGGGCAATATACCGTTTATACCATATACCAGGGTATTTCAAAATACCAATGGTGTGTTTTCAGTACCGATGGGGTTGTGGGCACTCCCGCCTCGCAGGGGTGAGTGCTATGCCACTGCTTATAACTAAGTTAAGTATAACTATAACACATCTAAGAGGTGTCAAATATATTATATCCAGATCAGGGCTCCAGCTATGCATTTGGTTCGATATCTTGCTAGCTAAGTGGCTAGATATCAAGCTTCTTGCTTACAACAGAGACATTCAATCCCCTCCTGGAACAAGATTCCTTTTGTGTGTTTAATTATTATTTATTTTTTTTAAATACTGCCCCTTGTGTGCACTTCCAGTAATACCGTATGGTACAGAAACGGTATGAGGTATGAAAATCTGGATACCGCCCAACCCTAGTACTCACACACCTGATTCAATTAAATCATTGTCATATCTTCAAGCCTTTGATTAGCGGAATTAGGTGTGTTAGTGCTGGGTTAAAGCAAAAGCCTGGACACCCTGTGGTTTTTCAGGACCAGGATTAAGGAACCATTTGTTAAAGGATTTGTCTGGCCTTAATTCTGCTATTCAATGATGATGTGATGAAGCAGGGAAGAGTGGAATCTTTAGTTGGTGGCTGGGTTAGGATCAGCGGTCAAGGGTAGCGGATTATTGCAATGGAAAATAATCCATGTAGATCAAGGATGTGTATAAACCTTGGATTGCGGATGCTATGTATTGGCCATTGAGAGGCTTTGAAGATACCTGTCAGCCATATTTAAGGAGCAGTCCTCCATAGGAATGAATGGAATTCTACAGTATTTCAATTAAATGTTTCAAGGACAAAATTACATGTATTTTTTTGTAGTGAGGACAGTAAGATTAGTATTGTCTAAAATAAAAAAAGTACTTCAATAAGGAAAATGTTTTTGTTATTTGAAAGTGTAACTCAGATAATATACTTTAAAAGTACGCATCATGATGTCTGTAATATAATAAATGTGGTAAAAACATATGTAGCCATTAAAAAATGCATTTCTATAGCTTCCGAAATCTTTTACAATGGACGAGGAGTACCAAAATGGCTTCGCAATGGCTTTAATATAGTGGCCCGTCAGTCATCCAGGGTTTATATACTGAACAAAAATATAAACGCAACATGCAACAATTTCAAAGATTTTACTGAGTTAAAGGTCATATAAGGATATCAGTCAATTGAAATAAAGTCATTAGGCCTTAATCTATGGATTTCACATGACTGGGAATACAGATATGCATCTGTTGGTCACAGATAAAAGGTAGGGCCGTGGATCAGAAAACCAGTCAGTATCTGGTGGGACCACCATTTGCCTCATGCAGCACGACACATCTCCTTCGCATAGAGTTGATCAGGCTGTTGATTGTGGTCTGTGGAATGTTGTCCCACTGGAACACGCTGTTGTACACGTAGATCAAGAGCATCCAGAACATGCTCAGTGGGTGACATGTCTGAGTGAGTATACAGGCCATGGAAGAACTGGGACATGTTCAGCTTCCAGGAATTGTGTACAGATCCTTGTGACATGGGACCGTGCATTATCATGCTGAAACATGAGGTGATGGCGGCGGATAAATGGCATGAAAATTGGCCTCAGGATCTCGTCACTGTATCAATAAAATGCAATTGTGTTTTTTGTCCGTACCTTATGCATACCTATACCATAACCGCAAACCGCTCACCCACATGACACCACACACGCTGTCTGCCATCTGACCGGTACAGTTGAAAACGTTGATTCATCCGTGAAGAGCACACTTCTCCAGCGTACCAGTGGCCATCATAGGTGAGCATTTGCCCACTGAAGTTGGTTACGATGCAGAACTGCAGTCAGGTCAAGACCCTGGTGAAGACGACCAGCACACAGATGAGCTTCCCTGAGACAGTTTCTGACAGTTTGTGCAGAGATTCTTCGGTTGTGCAAACCCACAGTTTCATCAGCTGTCCGGGTGGTTGGTGTAAGGCGATCCCACAGGTGAAGAAGCCGGATGTGGAGGTCCTGGGCTGGCGTGGTTAGACGTGGGCTGCGGCTTTGGTGGACATTCCTGCAGTCAGCATGCTAATTGCACGCTGCCTCAAAACTTGAGACATCTGTGGCGTGTGTTGTGTGACAAAACTGCACATTTTAGAGTGGCCATTTATTGTCCCCAGCACAAGGTGCACTTGTGTAATGATCATGCTTCTTGATATGCCACACCTGTCAGGTGGATTGATTATTTTAACAAAGGAGAAATGCTCACTTACAGGGATGTAAACAAATTTGTGCGTATGGAAACGTTCTGGGATCTTTTATTTCAGCTCATGAAACATGGGACCAACACTTTACATTTATATTTTTGTTCAGTATACATCATTGATGTAGATCAGCAGGAAGTGCACTGCTCTTTCATTTCAATATATCATAGGTAAAGCTATACCCAGCCTTACTGAGTTATATAGGAAGGTAAGCCAAAACTATACAGGAATATTGAAATAATACAGAGCTATGCAGGAATGTGTCTTATGAACAATTGTCTCGTTACTCTCTCCTCAGCTTTTTCATGCTGTTTGTAATCTGGCTTCTGCGCCGGTATCACTCCTTGGCCCAGGTAATTTGTGTGTGTGTTTCTGTCTGTGTGTGTGCTTTGAAGTTCATCAGAAAGCTTACTTCTGTGCCATAGCAAGTCTGTTTGATTAGGCTACTCATGACAAATTACAGTGTAATTTAAATGTACAAATTGATCAATTATGGCTCATGGTCTGTATCTGATAATGATCAAATATTTGTGTTTTTCCCTGTCCAATTAAAGTGAAAAGTCTTTCTACACTGGTGAATCTGCACCTAATAGTTTTAAGGCTTCTACTGTACTCATCGATCCAACTACAGCCAACTCAACTGTGTATGGACGGTTGTTCTAAGAATCTTCCCGGTGTGTAGTCTCCGTTGTTTTCTGCTGGACATATTTACGCATAGTTGGTCCCAATTCAACATGAAGAATGGGTCACGGACAGTTAGTCTGAGTTATGAAAAAACAACTCAACTCATCGATATTTAGGTGGCTGTAGTTGAGTAGATGTGTAGATGCCTTAAGGCCACATTTCAGCAATGTTTAAACTAACATTACCTTTCTCTCTTTCAATTTCAAGAGATAATGTTGTTTGTATGTATGCATGCATGTTTTGTGAGGGTCTTAGTGTGTATTTGTGCACGTGCGGACATACAGTGCATTCGGAAACTATTCAGACCCCTTGACTTTTCCACATTTTGTTATGTATTCTAAAATTGCGTTATTCTAAAATTGATGAGGAAATGGTTTATTTAATCCATCTACACACAATACCGCATAATCACAAAGCAAAAACAGGTTTTTAGAAATCTTTGCAAATGTATTGAAAACAGTTACCTTATTTACATAAATATTCAGACCCTTTGCTATGAGGCTCAAATTGAGCTCAGGTGCATCCTGTTTCCATTGATCATCCTGGAGATATTTCTACAACTTGATTGGAGTCCACCTGTGGTAAATTCAATTGATTGGACAGGATCTGGATAGGCACACACCTGTCTATATAAGGTCCCACAGTTGACAGTGCATGCAACGGTCGAGAGCCATGCGTCCTCCGAAACACGACCCCGCCAAGCTGCACTGCTTCTTGACACACTGCTCGCTTAACCCGGAAGCCAGCCACACCAATGTGTCGGAGGAAACACTGTACACCTGGTGACCGAAGTCAGTGTGCATGCGCCCGGACGCAAGGAGTCGCTAGAGAGCGATGGGACAAGGACATCCCTCAAACTGAGCAATCGGGTGAGAATAGCCTTTGTCTGGGAGGTGACTAAGAACCCGATGGTCACTCTGACAGAGCTCTGGAGTTTCTCTGTGGAGATGAGAGAACCTTCCAGAAGGACAACCACCTCTGCAGCACTCCCCCAATCAGGCCTTTTATTGTAGAGTGGCCAGACGGAAGCTACTCATCAGTAAAAGGCACATGACAGCTCGCTTGGAGTTCTCAGACCATGAGAAACAAGATTCTCTGGTTTTATGAAACCAAGATTGAACTCTTTGACCTAAATGCCAAGTGTCATGTCTGGATCCTGCTCCAGAGCACTCAGGACCTCAGACTGGGGCAAAGGTTCACCTTCCAACAGGACAGCGACCCTAAGCACACAGCCAATACAACGCAGGAGTGGCTTCAGGACAAGTCTCTGTGGCCCAGCCAGAGCTCGGACTTGATCCCGATCGAACGTCTATGGAGAGACCTGAAAATAGCTGCAAAGACAAATGAGAAAAAATGTCACGCCCTGACCATAGTTTGCTTTGTATGTTTCTATGTTTTGTTTGGTCAGGGTGTGAAATGGGTGGGCATTCTATGTTGTATGTCTAGGTTGTCTATTTCTGTGTTTGGCCTAGTATGGTTCCCAATCAGAGGCAGGTGTCAGTCGTTGTTTCTGATTGGGAGCCATATTTAGGTAGCCTGTTTTCCTTTGGGTTTTGTGGGTGGTTGTATCATGTGTTAGTGTTTTCACCATACGGGACTGTTTTGAGTTGTTTGTTTTGTATGTTTGTTATTTCGTTCAGTGTTCGTTTTGATTTATTAACTATATCATTATGGACACTTACCACGCTGCGTATTGGTCCGACATTTCCTACTCATCTTCAGACGAGGACAAAACCCGTTACAGAAACTCCCCAAATACAGGTGTGCCAAGCTTGTAGCGTCATACCCAAGAAGACTCGAGGCTGTAATCTCTGCCAAAGGTGCTTCAACAAAGTACTGAGTAAAGGGTTTGAATACTTAGGTAAATGTGATATTTCCGGGGGGCTTTTTTTGTACATTTGCAAAAAATTCTAAAAACCTGTTTTTGCTTTGTCATTATGGGGTATTATGTGTAGATTGATGTGTGCGTATTCATGTTTGTGATGACTGTGGAGCAGGTTTAGCTGCATTCTGTTCTGTTATCCTCCTAATCTGGTGTAAATGACAGATTTGTCTATGACACTGACGGATTATATTACCCTTGGACCTGTACCTCACCTCTCTACCCCCACTTCCTCTCTCGCTCTCGCTCTCTCTCTCTCTCTCTACCCTCTCTCTCTCTCTCTCTCTCTCTCTCTACCCCCACTCTCTCTCTCTCTCTACCCCCACTTTCTCTCTCTCTGTACCCCCACTTTCTCTCTCTCTCTACCCCCACTTTCTCTCTCTCTCTCTCTCTCTCTCTCTCTGTGTGTCTGTCTCTGTCTCTCTGTCTCGTGTTGAGTGGTTAACAAAGAAACTGGTGCTCCTATATGTTTAATGTAGAGTTATTAATGTATCTTTAGTTGTTCTACAAACGTTGGGCTATATGTTTAGATTTTTAATACATACATTGTAAGGCTGCAAAAAAGTAACTTGGAAGGCATCAGCTCTGCTTTGTATTTTTTTTGCGCAGACTGTACACACTCCAATAGTCTCCCATTCACAATTTGACGAGCACGGCAGCATCCCCTTTGTGGACATAATGCACCCTAAAAAAATCCATGCCTTTTGTGGCCCGAAGTGCCTCATTGTGGCCTTTTCCCTGAGTGTGCTGCGCAACCCGAAGCATCTCTCACGTGATCGGGTCTTTGTCACAGGCTACAAGTGAAGATCGACACGTCGGAAACGCAACTGTGTGCGTCCTTTTTCAATTCCGATGTGCATATTGATAATATTGGATGAACTGTCCACATTTAGTTTTCATCAGCCAACAAGATGAGTAGGCCTTAACAAACAGCAAAAACACTAGCCTATGTCAATATATTGTCCCCCATAGTACTGTACAAAAGTTGACCTATTCTGTGCGAGAAATAAATATTCCAAACATAGTCTGGGACAGTTGTGGGATGCGATTGATCCCAAATTAATACAACCACTAGCATTAAAAAAATATATATGCAAAGTGGCTGACGGAACAGATAAGAATGTTTTAGCTTAAAATGTTAATAAACTATTAAGCTATTTCTATACATTATAAGCACAGCATTGCGCACATGGTAGTAGGCTATAAGCGCAAATGTTCCATTAGCGGAAAACACCTTTATCAAAAGTGACCGCAAATGTGATTATGCATGTAATACTTTTATTATAAAGGATGCATTTTTATGGTGAAAATGATCTTCCCCAAACTTGCAACTCACACGCTGTGTATGCCAGTTAGGCTCTACACCCCTTGCAAAGTGGATTAATGTGCTTCATTTTAAGAGGTTATTTGGCCACTTTAGTTGTGATACAAACCTTATCAAAACATATAGGCCTATCGGCTTGGCTACATGAGGTGTGCGACTATGATTCGAACAAGTTGCAAAAAAGGCATTGTTTCTTATGCTGGGCTTCATTCACAAGTGATAATATAGAATTCACAAGTGATAGGCTAATATGGTCACTCATCAGACTATTCTTGAATAAATCTTGTCTTTACATATACTAAATAATATATGTGTGACATTTGTTATGATTTAAAATGGACCATTATCATGCACCTGTATCGAAGCAAAGGCCACTGGAAAAAATACTATGCACTTAAATAGCAAATACGGGACGCTTTTCCCCGTGGTTTATTTTCATGACTGCCAGGTAGGCTATACTCCTGTTGTAAATATAAGCAATGTGCTTAATATTAAGCTGAGAAATAAATATAGTATTCCTAGCCTATAGAAAGCTGATGGGATCCTCCTCTTTTTATTAGCGGCCATCACTCTGTTTTCTCATGCAATTACATAACAGAGAGAAATGTTGCGCAACATGAGCTCTCATGAAGTGTTTGGTTAGGTTTTCGATTACATTTGCATTGATGTCAGAGTGATTAGAGTGACAATAGAGTGCTTAGTACCAGGCAGGCAAGTTTGGTAGGCTACTAATTGTCACGTGTGCTCCCTCTCCGGCCTCTAGGTCACCAGGCTGCTCATTATGGCGCACACCTGTCACCATCGTTACGCGCACCTGTGCGTCATCAGTCTCACCTGGACTCTGTCACTTCCCTGATTTACCTTCCCTATACAGTTGAAGTCAGAAGTTTACGTACACTTAGGTTGGAGTCATTAAAACTCGTTTTTCAACCATTCCACAAATTTATTTATTTACTCCACAAATATATAGTTTTGGCAAGTCTGTTGTGTCATGCACAAAGTAGATGTCCTAAATAATTTTTCCAACAATTGTTTACAGACATATTATTTCACTTATAATTCACTGTATCACAATTCCAGTGGGTCAGAAGTTTACATACACTTAGTTGACTGTGCCTTTAAACAGCTTGGAAAATTCCAGAAAATTATGTCATGGCTTTAGAAGCTTCTGATAGGCTAATTTACATAATTTGAGTCAATTGGAGGTGTACCTGTGGATGAATTTCAAGGCCTACCTTCAAACTCAGTGCCTCTTTGCTTGACATCATGGAAAATCTAAAGAAATCAGCCCAAAATAATTGTAGACCTCCACAAGTCTGGTTCATCCTTTGGGGCAATTTCCAAACGCCTGAACGTTCATCTGTACAGACAATAGTACGCAAGTATAAACACCATGGGACCACGCAGCCGTCATATCGCTCAGGAAGTAGACGCTTTCTGTCTCCTAGAGATGAACGTACTTTGGTGCGAAAAGTGCAAATCAATCCCAGAACAACAGCAAAGAACCTTGTGAAGATGCTGGAGGAAACGGGTACAAAAGTATCTATATCCACAGTAAAACGAGTCCTATATCGACATAACCTGATAGGCGGCTCAGCAAGGATAAAGCCACTGCTCCAAAACCGGCATAAAAAGCCAGACTACCAACTCACCCAACTTATTGTGGGAAGCTTGTGGAGGCTACCTGAAACGTTTGAACCAAGTTAAACAATTTAAAGGCAATGCTACCAAATACTAATTGAGTGTATGTAGACTTCTGACCCACTGGGAATATGATGAAAGAAATAAAAGCTGAAATAAATCATTCTCTCTGCTATTATTCTGACATTTCACATTCTTAAAATAAAGTGGTGATCATAACTGACCTAAGGCAGGGAATTTTTACTAGGATTAAATGTCAGGAATTTTGAAAAACTGAGTTTAAATGTATTTGGCTGAGGTGTATGTAAACTTCTGACTTCAACTGTATATGTCACTCTCTTTGGTTCCTTCCCCAGGTGTTATTGTTTCAGTTTTATGTTTGTGCGTTGTTCATGTTTCTTGTTGCGTTTATTTATTAAAACAACTACTCCCTGAACTTGCTTCCTGACTTTCAGCGCACATCGTTACACTAATGACCAGTAGCAGCATCAGGGCTTGGAGAAGCATAATTACCGTGACTAAGCGGTCATGTGGAATTTGCTTGCCTTCACGATTCGTAACGACCGGTGTGGCTGTAATACGGTCACCGCAACAGCCCTATGTATGTGTCAGGGTTTCCGGTTAACCAGTAATAGCCAGCGTTTGGCCTATAATTTTTTTTTGAAACGCTGATAAATAAAATTTGCGCCGGCCACTTGTTTGTGAGAAGTAGAAAAGAATGTCATTGCGAATAATGCTTTTTAGCCTGTTCATTGATGGAAATACCTGTAGATGTAAATACATTTGACTGGTCATACTTATCGGTCTATAGATTCATTTGCATAATTATTGGAATTAAATTAGCGTGTGTGTCACAGTATATTCGTTATGTGTCTTATTTATCCTACGAATACAGCGTACAGATACAGAGCCTTTGAGCTGAAAATCTGTCAGACAGCACGAGAGCTGCTGTGTCAGCATCTCAAATGACAACGGAAGACAAGCCTCATCAGCGCTTCACACACCACCTTGCAGTGAGCTGGAGGCAGTAGACTATGCACTTTGGAAATGTACTTAATTGTTTGAAACCTGAACATTTTAATAGATATTATGAGGCATGTCTTACCTTGCTTCAAAGTAGCCTGTTAGATCTCTCTTTCTACATTTCTAACGGATATTTTCATCTCTGTCACATAAAACAACTCGCATGTGCGGTGCTCTTTAGACAACAGTGGTTTCCAGCTAATTGCATTATGGAATGAACATTCACACGTAGCCTACTGCCTTGTGCACATCGCTTATAATATGAAGAAATAATAGTTGATCAACATTTTAAGCTAAACATTCTCATCTGTTGCATTAGGCTCATTGCTTTTTATTGTAGTCTGTTTGAATAGGCTATTTCTTTCTCCACAAGCTGACCAATAGAATATGTAAACCTTTCTACTCTGGGGATATTAGATTGAGAGGCTGGTGATGTTGCTGTTGGTTACTGGTCTTGTTGATGAGGAAAAGTAAATGTGGACAGTTATTCTAACATCTTCAAAGTGCACGTCAGAATTCAGTAAGAAGGACCGCACATCGTTGCATCCTCGACTTGCATGTTCTGTTAATATGAATTACTATAATCTAAATGTGATTGCTGTCATTCTGAGCGCTGTGGGTGGACACCCTAATCAGGTTATGCACCCACTGCATATGGGTCAGATGTCGCAAATGTCCAGTAAATTAAAATGTTTTCGGTCAAATGTCCGACACCGTATTGACCTAACAGAAACCCTGGTGTGTGTGTATAAATGTATGTGGTTGTGTCTGTGCGTGCAGTGAGGAGGGGCTCTCAGTCCTATTGTGAGTAATGAGATTAGCGTGGGTCGGCCTGGACCTGGGGATCGATCCCCAAGTCTACCCCAGACCACAGGATAAGTGGACCATCTGGCCTCTCACTCACTCTGTTATCTCTCTCCATTCATCTCTCTTTGTACTATCTCCATCTCTCTCCTTCCCTCTCTCCATTCATCTCTCTTTGTACTATCTCCATCTCTCTCTGTCTCTCTACAGAAGATGATTTGCAGTCTGACAGTTGCGGCCTTCTTTGACAGTGTAGCGTATGTCATGGTGAGTCACTGTCACCACGTGCACGCACGCACGCACGCACGCACACCGAGAGCTACAGAGTGACCTCTCCCCTATTTCTTGTCTCCTCTCTCCTTCCTCAGGGTGATACCCATCCAGAGGGGAGTCTGTGTAACTTCCAGGCCTGGTGGCTCACTTATTTTGGTAAGATTCCCCGTGACCCCTCACATACACTACCCCTCACCTGTCCATACATATCCCTTACAAATGCCTTCCCTACAGCTCACATCGCCTTCTGACTCTTGACGTTGACCTCCTAATATACTGCTTCTTAGCCAAGCTTTCTTGGCTCTCTCAACCTAGTCCTAAATTACTAATCATGTCTAACTTACTGATGACTTTCTAAGATACTGGAGCTGGTTAAACCTTAACTGCTAGGTTGGGCGTAGCTACGTCCGACTTCTGGATCAGAATTTACACCTGGTCCACCAACCAAAAATAAGACTAGTCGTAGCTAAGTCCGGCGTAAGCAATGTGCGTTCATGAGATTTGATGCTTCATAATGATGGTTGCTAGGCAGCGCCCGTTAGTAGGCTGTTACCATCCTCGTGGCAGTTCTTAACTTTGCGAGGCATGTCACTTTGCAAAGACCACCACTAAGCATGCACATTTTCTTAACCACATCTGAATGGATCAATAAATAATTACTATGGAAGATTCACTGAATGACAAAAATATTGAAATTAAAGAGTAGGCTAATGCCAATAAAGGCATGTATCAAATTGTGGCTTACTGAAACTCCCAAAGTAATCCAACCGTTTGAAATAATTTAAAGCAGTAGATGTGTCTGGTCAGCTATAATTTCAGCACCTCTTTGAGACAAGCATGGTGTATCGTCTTGAGAAATCAATGTCAGATTAGATTTTGTCTTCACTGAACCTCCGTTTGGATATTTGGTTACAATTAGGCTGGGAAATGTTAACTATATTGAGCTGAGTGTTCATCATGAGAATCTTTAGTCTAGCTAGTTAGCTCGTCTATTAGCAGTGATCAGAACATGTTATGTAGCCCAGAATAACAAGTGGATTATCTTGCTCTTCACTCACATAGTAGCCTATATCCCAACCAAGAGCCTCAGGCTTGTCTGATAACCAGTCAATGGGATTTTGTTTCACTGATTCTCTGTCTGTATATTTGGTTATTTGATCTCTGGCTGGGCAAAAAAGTAGTGTTGATAGCTGACCTATTAGTTTTGCTAATCTATCACTGATCAGACACATTTAGTTAAGTGATAATGCCCTCAAAACCGGTGTTTGTGCGGCAATATCACTTTTATACAACGGGTTACCAACATATAAAAATGATTGACAAATGTTCATTAAAAATGTTGCTACCCAAGCCGGGCGGCCGTTCGTTCGTTCGTTCGGTTCGGTTGCCAGAGACGCAACCCAGTTGTTCTGTATCTATGGACGTGACCTAGTCGTTCTGTATGTATGGACGTGACCCAGTCGTTCTGTATTTATGGACGTGACCCAGTCGTTCGTTCTACATTTTCCATTGCCATACTGGCTGGCAACATTCTTATCCCTTGCTTGCTAGCTAGCCAACTACGGCTAACTTACAGTCACACCAAACAGTGCGGCCAGAATAACAACAAAGTAGCTGCATTTGCATTTGTTTAAGCTGTTTTCTAGTTACGTGTAACGATACTCTAAATCCTCCTCCTCCTCAGACGAGGAGAGGAGAGAGGGATCTGAAGACCAATGTGCAGCGAGGTATGATGACATGATTTATTTAAGACACGACAAAACAACAAACACGACGTAGACAGAAAACGAACTATACTTGAATAAACTACAAAACAAATAAACGATGAAAACAGACCTGGACACGAACTTACATATAACTTGAAGAACGCACGAACAGGTACACGACTACAAACAAACGCTACAGTCCCGTGTGGCACGAACATACATACAGACACAGGAGACAACCACCCACAAACAAACAGTGTGAAAACACCTACCTTAATATGGCTCTCAATCAGAGGAAATGAAAACCACCTGCCTCTAATTGAGAGCCATATCAGGTCACCCTTAAACCAACATAGAAACAGAAAACATAGACTGCCCACCCAAACTCACGTCCTGACCAGCTAACACATACACAAACTAACAGAAAACAGGTCAGGAACGTGACATAACCCCCCCCTCAAGGTGCGTACTCCGAACGCACCACCAAAAGTCTAGGGGAGGGTCTGGGTGGGCATCTGACCACGGTGGTGGCTCCGGCTCCGGACGCTGTCCCAATCCCACCATAATAAATCCCCGCTTCTGTGTCTTGGACTGGGAACCCTAGACATGGGTCCCGCTGGATTTAGGGGCCGCCCCGGACTGAGGGACGGCAGCTCCGGACTGAGGGACAACACCGGGACAAGGGGCAACACCGGGACAAAGGGCAGGTCCCGGCTGATAAACTCTGGCAGATCCTGGCTGGCTGGCTCTGGCGGATCCTGGCTGGACGGCTCTGAAGGCTGGTCCTGGCTGGACGGCTCTGAAGGCTGATCCGGTCTGACGGAAGGCTCTGGCTGATCCGGTCTGGCGGAAGGCTCTGGCTGATCCGGTCTGGCGGAAGGCTCTGGCTGATCCGGTCTGGCGGAAGGCTCTGGCTGATCCGGTCTGGCGGAAGGCTCTGGCTGATCCGGTCTGGCGGAAGGCTCTGGCTGATCCAGTCTGGCGGAAGGCTCTGGCTGATCCGGTCTGGCGGAAGGCTCTGGCGGCTCCGGTCTGGCGGAAGGCTCTGGCGGCTCCTGTCTGGCTGACGGCTCTGTAGGCTCTTGGCAGACGGGCGGCTCTGTAGGCTCATGGCAGACGGGCAGCTTTGCAGGCTCATGGCAGACGGGCAGTTCAGGCGCCGCTGGGCAGACGGGCAGTTCAGGCGCCGCTGGGCAGACGGGCAGTTCAGGCGCCGCTGGGCAGACGGGCAGTTCAGGCGCCGCTGGGCAGATGGGCAGTTCAGGCGCCGCTGGGCAGACGGGCAGTTCAGGCACCGCTGGGCAGACGGGCAGTTCAGGCACCGCTGGGCAGACGGGCACACCTGTAGGGAGGAGACGGAGAGACAGCCTGGTGCGTGGGGCTGCCACAGGACCCACCAGACTGGAGAGACCTACAGGAGGCTTGATGTTAAAAGGCACCTGAAGGACCGGGTTGTGGGGGAGCACTGGAGCTCTGGTGCGCAGCCTTGGCACCACTCCCCCAGGCTGGCATACTACTTCAGCCCGTACCCTCCAGAGTGCAGGCACAGGTTGAACCGGGCTGTGGATGAGCACTGGAGATCTAGTGCCTACTACGCGCACTTCTCCCTTAGGCTCCACTCCCACATTTGCCCGGTACGAGCGGAGCGTAGGCATAGGACGCACTGCACCCTCCCAGCGCCCCGGAGACACAGCACGCAGAGCCGGCGCAGGATACCCTGGACCGAAACTGCGTACCGGAGACCAGACGCGCTGAGCAGGCACAATACGCCCCGGCTGGATGCCCACACTCACTTGACACTTTCGGGGGGCTGCCCTATAGCGCACCAGGCTATGGGCACGCACTGGCGACACCGTGCGCTTAACCGCATAACACGGTGCCTGACCAGTGACGCGTTGCTTATAATAAGCACGAGGAGTGCGCTCAGGTCTGCTACCTGGCTTAGCCACACTCCTCTCTAGCCCCCCCCAAAAAAATTTCTGGGGTTGCCTCTCGTACCTGTCCCGCTGCCGTGCTGCCTCCTCATATCGCCGCCGCTCAGCACTCGCTTCCTCCAGCTCAGCTTTGGGGCTGCGATACTCCCCAGCCTGTGCCCAGGGTCCTTCTCCATTCAAGATCTCCTCCCATGTCCATGAATCCTGGGATTTCTGCGGTTGCTTTCGCTGCCCTTTTCCCCGCTGCTTGGTTCTGGTAATTTGGTGGGTGGTTCTGTAACGATACTCTAAATCCTCCTCCTCCTCAGACGAGGAGAGGAGAGAGGGATCTGAAGACCAATGTGCAGCGAGGTATGATGACATGATTTATTTAAGACACGACAAAACAACAAACACGACGTAGACAGAAAACGAACTATACTTGAATAAACTACAAAACAAATAAACGATGAAAACAGACCTGGACACGAACTTACATATAACTTGAAGAACGCACGAACAGGTACACGACTACAAACAAACGCTACAGTCCCGTGTGGCACGAACATACATACAGACACAGGAGACAACCACCCACAAACAAACAGTGTGAAAACACCTACCTTAATATGGCTCTCAATCAGAGGAAATGAAAACCACCTGCCTCTAATTGAGAGCCATATCAGGTCACCCTTAAACCAACATAGAAACAGAAAACATAGACTGCCCACCCAAACTCACGTCCTGACCAGCTAACACATACACAAACTAACAGAAAACAGGTCAGGAACGTGACATAACCCCCCCCTCAAGGTGCGTACTCCGAACGCACCACCAAAAGTCTAGGGGAGGGTCTGGGTGGGCATCTGACCACGGTGGTGGCTCCGGCTCCGGACGCTGTCCCAATCCCACCATAATAAATCCCCGCTTCTGTGTCTTGGACTGGGAACCCTAGACATGGGTCCCGCTGGATTTAGGGGCCGCCCCGGACTGAGGGACGGCAGCTCCGGACTGAGGGACAACACCGGGACAAGGGGCAACACCGGGACAAAGGGCAGGTCCCGGCTGATAAACTCTGGCAGATCCTGGCTGGCTGGCTCTGGCGGATCCTGGCTGGACGGCTCTGAAGGCTGGTCCTGGCTGGACGGCTCTGAAGGCTGATCCGGTCTGACGGAAGGCTCTGGCTGATCCGGTCTGGCGGAAGGCTCTGGCTGATCCGGTCTGGCGGAAGGCTCTGGCTGATCCGGTCTGGCGGAAGGCTCTGGCTGATCCGGTCTGGCGGAAGGCTCTGGCTGATCCGGTCTGGCGGAAGGCTCTGGCTGATCCAGTCTGGCGGAAGGCTCTGGCTGATCCGGTCTGGCGGAAGGCTCTGGCGGCTCCGGTCTGGCGGAAGGCTCTGGCGGCTCCTGTCTGGCTGACGGCTCTGTAGGCTCTTGGCAGACGGGCGGCTCTGTAGGCTCATGGCAGACGGGCAGCTTTGCAGGCTCATGGCAGACGGGCAGTTCAGGCGCCGCTGGGCAGACGGGCAGTTCAGGCGCCGCTGGGCAGACGGGCAGTTCAGGCGCCGCTGGGCAGACGGGCAGTTCAGGCGCCGCTGGGCAGATGGGCAGTTCAGGCGCCGCTGGGCAGACGGGCAGTTCAGGCACCGCTGGGCAGACGGGCAGTTCAGGCACCGCTGGGCAGACGGGCACACCTGTAGGGAGGAGACGGAGAGACAGCCTGGTGCGTGGGGCTGCCACAGGACCCACCAGACTGGAGAGACCTACAGGAGGCTTGATGTTAAAAGGCACCTGAAGGACCGGGTTGTGGGGGAGCACTGGAGCTCTGGTGCGCAGCCTTGGCACCACTCCCCCAGGCTGGCATACTACTTCAGCCCGTACCCTCCAGAGTGCAGGCACAGGTTGAACCGGGCTGTGGATGAGCACTGGAGATCTAGTGCCTACTACGCGCACTTCTCCCTTAGGCTCCACTCCCACATTTGCCCGGTACGAGCGGAGCGTAGGCATAGGACGCACTGCACCCTCCCAGCGCCCCGGAGACACAGCACGCAGAGCCGGCGCAGGATACCCTGGACCGAAACTGCGTACCGGAGACCAGACGCGCTGAGCAGGCACAATACGCCCCGGCTGGATGCCCACACTCACTTGACACTTTCGGGGGGCTGCCCTATAGCGCACCAGGCTATGGGCACGCACTGGCGACACCGTGCGCTTAACCGCATAACACGGTGCCTGACCAGTGACGCGTTGCTTATAATAAGCACGAGGAGTGCGCTCAGGTCTGCTACCTGGCTTAGCCACACTCCTCTCTAGCCCCCCCCCAAAAAATTTCTGGGGTTGCCTCTCGTACCTGTCCCGCTGCCGTGCTGCCTCCTCATATCGCCGCCGCTCAGCACTCGCTTCCTCCAGCTCAGCTTTGGGGCTGCGATACTCCCCAGCCTGTGCCCAGGGTCCTTCTCCATTCAAGATCTCCTCCCATGTCCATGAATCCTGGGATTTCTGCGGTTGCTTTCGCTGCCCTTTTCCCCGCTGCTTGGTTCTGGTAATTTGGTGGGTGGTTCTGTAACGATACTCTAAATCCTCCTCCTCCTCAGACGAGGAGAGGAGAGAGGGATCTGAAGACCAATGTGCAGCGAGGTATGATGACATGATTTATTTAAGACACGACAAAACAACAAACACGACGTAGACAGAAAACGAACTATACTTGAATAAACTACAAAACAAATAAACGATGAAAACAGACCTGGACACGAACTTACATATAACTTGAAGAACGCACGAACAGGTACACGACTACAAACAAACGCTACAGTCCCGTGTGGCACGAACATACATACAGACACAGGAGACAACCACCCACAAACAAACAGTGTGAAAACACCTACCTTAATATGGCTCTCAATCAGAGGAAATGAAAACCACCTGCCTCTAATTGAGAGCCATATCAGGTCACCCTTAAACCAACATAGAAACAGAAAACATAGACTGCCCACCCAAACTCACGTCCTGACCAGCTAACACATACACAAACTAACAGAAAACAGGTCAGGAACGTGACATTACGTGTATTTGGTACATCCATGACAATGAGCTAATGATATGTGATTTCACCTGGCATAGAAGATGTGCTCTCTCGGCAGGACACTGTTGTTCAGAGGAGCTAGCCAACAACACAGCTAACACAATCACTTCAAACTGAAGCTGGAAAGACAACAAACTAGCAGCACTTTGTCATGTTTGACCTGTTTTCTATTGATAGTGATTTGTATTCATCCATGAAAGTTATGCTGATTCATGATTCCGACTGGCTGAGAAAAGCTGCCAGCCTGTCTCTCATCCCGACACGTTGTTTACTATGAGACAACTGTAGATCAAATTTGAATATTGAAAGAATGTTGCAAATGTCAGAGACAGACAGCAAGGTTTATACAAATCTCTGCTGTTGAAAACTACATGTTAGTCTAAAAGAAATGTGAAATAATGTCTAGATTCTTTTTATAATGGAGATTAAGTTTATAAATTGCCTGGCTGGGCTGAGACAGTGGATTGCACAGTCAGATGGAAGAGAGTAAATAGGCATTTTAATGTCATAGATTTACCCGGTGGTAACTTGTGGAATAGACACCGTCTGGAATGCGGTTTTAACCAATCGTCATTCAGGACTAGACCCACCCGTTGTATAACATGATATAATGTAGCCTAAATCAAGTGTGTTATTTTGCTATTGACTCGCGCGTAGGCAACTCAAAAAGCCTGCGGAGGTTGTGAAATCTGAGCACGAGTCTCACATCCTTTTGAAAATATAAATTGCTATTATTTTCTGTGCGTATCATGATGAAGATGGTCCCAATTTAAAAGCCTACACCTGTTCTCTACAATTTAAAACCCTACGCTTGCTCTCAACCCTACGCCTGCCCTTTGCTACATAGCTATAGAAGGGCTTACGCCCAGGTGATGCAACAGGTATAATTTTTAGATCCAGTGTAGATCACATTTTACGTCGGACATGGAGTTACGACCCACTTACGACCAACTGGTGTCACTGGCCACCGATATCACATCTAAAGTATTCCTGACCTTCTAAGGTCCTTTTTAAACTAACAAAATATGTGAAGTAAGATCTATCTGCCTATCCGATGACCTTCTAAGTCACTGAAAACATTCTCCTGATTTAGGCTTAACCTCCCCCTACTCTGG